>NC_057807.1:648008135-648041845 GCF_018294505.1 Triticum aestivum | reverse complement strand
AAAAAGATGAAAGAATAAGAAGAAGAAAAGAAGTAGAAGAAGAAGAAAGGAAGAAAAGAAAAGAAGTAGAAAAAAGATGAAAAAAGAAGAAGAAGAAACGAAGAAACGAAAAGAAGAAACGAAAAGAAGTAAAAGAAGTAGAAAAAAGATGAAAGGAGAAGAAGAAGAAAGGAAAGAAGAAGAAGAAGAGAAAGAAAGAAGAAGAAGGATAGAAGGAAACACCCCGACCCCCTGACCCCCTGACCCTGACACCCCGACCCCGACACACCGACGGGGTCATATATTTTTGAATTATGAGTTAGGTCATATATTTTTCGATTTTTTTATGAAAACATCATATATAATTGTGTTGATCGGGTAGATTTAAATGTGCAGTTGTTTCATCACTGCGAGGTTTGGTGTTCGACGACCTTGCCGTGCGTTTGACGATCTCTGCCCTTTCGTTCGTGGATGAGCACAAATGACATGTCCTCCTCCCCCATTAATTATTTTCTCTGTTCCGGTGTTCGTGCCGATGAAACTTGATAGCTAGCTATATATGTGTCTTGAATCATCAGTATGCGTAACCAATATGTGTCTCCCGTTCGAAAGTGTTATAGTTATAAATATGCATGCATTTGCATATTTATAATCTTGATTCTTTCAAATTGTCCAACGCTATCCATGGACAACCCGAGTATGTGTAGATCGGGTTCATTTTCCCATATGCTTTGCTTCAGATCCGACGCATAAATTTCGTCAGTGCCTCCTCTGTTGTTCTCTGGGTACACATCCTCTCTGTTTATTGCGGAGACGTGTATCAGGAGGACATCGGGGAGGTGCTGCCGAAATTTTGCGTCGGATCCGGAGCATAGCATGGGAAAATGAACCCAATCTACACATACTCGGGTGGGATTAGGACCTATCATTACCTATTAGAGTGTAGGTTGCATGGACGTAATAAAATTGACAAAGTAGATCAACTGATGAATATATACATGGTGAATTATATATATATTTGTTGTGTGTCCAGTAGCTCTGAAAGTCAAGATGAGTGATCGTGTGTGGATGTATACCGGTCACACTGGTCAGAACAAATGGAGCGCTGAATGGTTCACAAAAACCAAGGGGTTTGTGCAAGCCGCATTTGCAAATGGCCAGAGGAAAACCTGGTGCCCCTGTTTTCGGTGCGGCAATTGGGAAAAGAGGACGGAGGCTGAAATGGGAAAACACCTGCAGAAGAGTGGTTTTACGCCCGATTATACAGTGTGGACATATCATGGTGAGTCTGCCCAACATGACCGAGCTGAGGTGGATCGTCGTCGCACCGACGAGCATGGTACCGAGATGGAAAACATGGTGCAAGACTATGATGATGCTTGGGATTCGGACGAGGAGATGGAGGAATCTGCAAAGGCCTTCAATTAAATGTTGGAGTCTTCAAAATGTCCGCTCCACGAGGACACTGAGCTTTGTCAGTTGGATGCCATCTCACAAGTAATGGCTATGAAGGCTCAGTTTAACTTGGGCAGAGAATGCTACGATGCAATGATGACAGTATTTGGACGCTTTCTACCCAAAGGCCATGTAATGCCTGCAAACCTGTACCAGTCAGACAAAATCCTCCGTGCACTGAAGATGCCCTATGAGAAGATACATGCCTGTGAGAAAGGATGTGCCTTATTTAGGCTTGACTATGCGGACTTGAACTATTGTCCCATTTGCAAGTCTTCCAGGTATGTTGTGGTAGACAATGGTATGGGTGAGAAGACACAGACCAAAATCCCCGTTAGTGTTCTTAGGTATATGCCAATCGTACCAAGACTTCAACATCTTTTCATGGTCGAAGAGATGGCTAGACAGATGACATGGCACAAAACAGGCAAAAGAACCAAACTAGATGCAGATGGGAATCTGATGATGGTACACACATCGGATGGTGTTGCATGGAAAAAGTTTGATGAATTACATGCTGACAAAGCGGCAGATCCGAGGCATCCTCGAGTCGGCATCAGCATGGATGCGTTCAGTGTGTTTGGTATGACGGCAACCCAATACAGTTGTTGGCCCGTATTTGTCTTTCCACTCAATCTCCCCCCCAGACAGATTATGGAAAGAAAGAACATTTTCCTGACTTTAATAATTCCAGGGCCCAACTATCCGAGGAAAAATATGAATGTGTACATGCAGCCGCTTAAGGACGAATTGCAAGAAGCCTGGGATAATGGGTTCAAGACATACGACTCCTATAACAAACAAAACTTCATAATGCGTGTCTGGTACATGTACTCGACGCATGACTTGCCGGCATATGCGCTATTCGTTGGCTGGTGTGTGCAAGGAAAGTTCCCGTGTCCCACATGCAAGGGAGCTCTTGAGTTTTGTTGGCTTCAGGCTGGTCGCAAGTTTTCTTGCTTCGACATGCATAGACAGTTCCTGGATCCTCGCCATAAGTTCAGGAAAGACAAGAAGAACTTCATCAGAGGTAGAGTTGTCAAAAACTCTGCACCACCTGCATTGACAGGCCAACAGACCCTGGATCAGTTAAACGCTCTCGAGCCAGATCCAGAGCGTCCAGGGTACTTCAAGGGGTATAATTCGAAGCAAGCCTGGACTCACAAGACATGCTTATGGGATCTGCCTTACTTCAAAGACCTCCTTTTCCCACACAACATCGATGTGATGCACACTGAGAATAATATCGCCGAGGCACTTTTCGGTACATTGTTCGGCATAGATGGGAAGTCAAAGGATAATACTAAGGCTAGAGTCGATCTGGAGGCTCTATGTGATAGGCCATTACAAAACATGAAAGAACCGAAAGGAAAGCAGAACTGGGCGAAGCCGAAGGCATGGTTCAATCTTGGAAGGCCAGCTATGAGGGAAATTATGTTGTGGGTGAAAATGCAGTTGATGTTCCCCGATGGGTATGCATCGAATCTAAAGAGGGGAGCGAGTCTTGATAAATTGAAGATATTTGGTCTCAAGTGTCATGATTGGCACATATGGATTGAGCGAGTAATGCCGGTGATGTTGTGTGGCTTCATCCCTGAGGATGAATGGCTAGTACTGGCAGAACTCAGCTATTTCTTCCGTGTTCTTTGTGGGAAAGAACTATCGCCTGGCGTGCTAGAAGAAATGGAAGAGTTGGCGCTGGAGTTGATCTGCAAGTTAGAGAAGATCTTTCCATCGGGCTTCTTTAATCCAATGCAACACTTGATTTTGCATCTCCCGACCGAGGCAAGATTGGGGGGGGGGGGCGTGCAAAATTGTTGGTGCTACCCAAGTGAGAGGATGCAGAAGACGCTTCAAGAAAAATGTAAAAATAAACGTAGAATTGAAGCATCGATGGCTGAGGCATTCATCACTGAGGAGGCGGCAAACTTCGTGACAACACACTACGAAGCCAAAATTCGTCATTTGCATAATTCGAAGCCTCGATACAATGCCGACGACCCTAAAAAGGGTGGATCCAACCTCAGCCTATTCAAAGGGAATCTCGCACCAGCCAGTGTTTCAAATCCAGTATCTTTGGATAACGAAGAATGGAGGACAATTTCGTTGTATATCTTCAACAACCTGATAGAAGTGCGGCCGTACATCGAGTAAGTTCTCGGTACATTGTTTTGCAACTTCTATTTCCTTTGAACAGCTCTTATTCCTGGATATTTCATATAGTCGATACGTCGCCATATTCTCGTATGGAGCGGTGATCCAAAAGGATTCCGTCGAAGAGTATGAGATTTTCGCAAAGCAAGGAGGCAGCTATCCCAGTTTCATCTCTTGGTTCAAACAAACGGTAATTTCTATTAGACAATTTCATTTCATTCGCTAATTTGTGCGTAATGCAACAATCCTTTCGTATTAAACTTGTAGGCTAATTCAAAGTCTATGGACGCCGAATTGAGACAAGTCGCTAATGGTTTTGACTATAAGGTCCGTTCATTTGACAAATACGACATCAACGGGTATCACTTTCGTACCTATGGCAAAGAGCTATCTATGGCCGACCGAAAGTCTACAAATTGTTGTGTATCTGCTATCGGTGAAGGAGGTACCGAGTATTATGGGAGAGTTGAAGCAATTTATGAACTTCTATTCTATGGTGAAAACCCACCGAATGTCGCAGTCTTCAAATGTTATTGGTTTCAACCGAAGGAGACTAGAAGGACTCATGAACATATAGGGCTAGTTGAAATCAACCAAAGCACCCATTTAGATGTTCCTGATGTCTATATTATGGCTCAATAGGCGACCCAAGTATTCTATCTACCGTGGGCCTGCCAAACTAATCCAAATCTGAAAGGTTGGGATGTCGTTTATGAAGTGCTGCCATGTGCTAGACTATCTCCCCCAAAGGAAGAGGATTATGAACCTCACATTAACCCAGACACATATGAAGGAAAATTCTTCCAAGAGACACGTCTTTCCAAAAAAGCGTTTCAAGAACCACTATACTTCACCCCAAAACATTGAAGTAGATAGCGACATTGAATCCGACATCACCCCAGAGGAGGAACAAGAAGAGCCGGAACAAGAAGAGGTTACTGCTGTGGATTACCTGTCTATGCTTGGCCGATTACGTCAAGGTGGCCTTCCACATGTTGATGCCACTGAACCCTATGAACCCGTCATTGATTATAGTGATGATGATGATTATGCATTTATTGATGATACTGATCGAGATTATTAGTAGTGTCAGGTATTCAATTTTTTTATGTTGTACTTGATGATGATACACTTAAGTGATATACATATTATTATTCATGTCGGTATTTTTTTTGTGTTGTACTAATTTAGTTTACTCTTTGTCATGGTAGGTGTTGAAAGATGGAAGGGGAGCTGAATGAGGCTAAGGACAAACGTGCCCAAATTGAAGGTGTGCCACACCATCAAGGCAGCTCCAACTTATATCAGTTCGTGCGGAACTGGGTATGTGGTTTGCTTCATGATTCATGCAATTCACTCATCATGCTAGCTTGGGCCCTTTAATTACTAATTCACTTTGTTTCTCTCTTTCAGGCATGCTACAATAAGACGGATAAGGTGCCAGAGGGGTACGACCTGTATGCCATGGCCCACACTGCCTCTTACAAGAAAGTCAAGGGGAAGGGAGGAAAGGGGAGGACTTTAACCCGAGCCAGGGTCCCATTGATCCAGAGCAGGTGATGATATCTGGTGGCGGGAGGTCCCGTGGCTCCGTAGCCATTGATCCAGAGATTGCTCCTGGTACCACGGTGAGTTTAATTTGAATGGATCTTACTTCCTAGTCTTAACATTTGAGTGTCATCATGCTAACGAAACATTGGAAATGATCTTTGGTGCAGCGTAACTCCAGAAAAGCATCACACGATCCTTCTCCAGCTACTGGCACGAGCCAGCCCGCTCCTACACTTCCATGATCACGGTAAGTTTCTCTAGTTTTTTGCTTAACAAATGCATAAAGACCTAGGCTTCGCTTTATTTCCTCCAATATGCTTACCTTAATGGCCTAGAGTTAGCTTCTTTTCCTCCAAAATGACTTAATAAGCTTACTGACCTCCAAAACCAGCCATTTTACCTAAGTTAGCTCTAAAACGATCTATACTTAGCTTTGTTCCTCCAAAATGACCTAAGTTAGTTGTAATATACTTAGTTAACTAGGTTTGCTCAATAATGACATGTACTTAGCTTACTTATGTAAAAAACGACATAATTAGCTTAGTTAGCTCATAAACGATCCATTTTACCCAAGTTAGCTCTAAAATGACCCATTTTACCTTAGTTAGCTCATAAATGATCCATTTTACCCAAGTTAGCTTTAAAATGACCCATTTTACCTAGATTATCTCCAAAATGATCCATTTTACCTAGATTATCTCCAAAATGATCCATTTTACCCACGTTAGCTCTAAAATGACCCATTTTACCTACGTTAGCTCCAAAATGACTCATTTTACCTACCTTAGCTCCAAAATGACCCATCTTACCTACGTTAGCTCTAAAATGATGCATTTTGCCTAAGTTAGCTCATAAATGATCCATTTCACCTAAGTTACCTCAAAAGCGTTGGAGTGCTTCTTCTTCTAGTCTTCTTCTTCTAGTCACCTTTTCCTAACTTTCTTATTTGCCATTTTGCAGATTTCATTCACTTCTCGGAAGCTAGCTTGCTATGATGGAGTGCTTTTTTGTATTTCATTCTCTTCTAGTATTCTTCTAGCTTTCTATGATGGAACTTGCCATTTTAATGAAACTTTGCATTGTAATATGTATGTGCAACTTCCTAATGGTTGCAACTTATGTGTATGTGCAACCTTGCTATGTATGAATGGATGAAACTATATATGTATGTACGATGAAACTTATGTGCTGGATATGTCATATGTTTGCTGTTAAATAGCCCTGTGATATATATATATATATGCTGTGAAAATTGTTGGATTAAAAAAACAGAAAAAAGAGGCAATGCAGGATCTTTGCCGTCCGCCGCTGATGGCAAAGGACCCTTTGCCGTCCGCCGCGGACGGCAAAGAAGCCACGTGGCGACCACCTGTGCTCCCTGGGAGCTGACCCATTTGGCCAGTTTGCCTACAGTGGCAGACGACAAAGGATCACCACATTTGCCTACAGTGGCGGACAACAAAGCCTAGGTGGGCAGTGATGTCCAGCTGACGTCACCTGGCGGATGGCAAAGGCCAGATTATTTTTGCCGCTAGCAGCTGACGGCAAAGGCTGCCGTTAGCCATCTAACGGACTAACAACGTATTTATTGCCGTCAACTTTCTTTGCCGTCCACTGCTTATGGCAAAGGACCCTTTGCCGTCAGCCTCCGGAAGCAGACGGCAAAGTAGCTCTTTGCCGATCCTTACTTTGCCGGAGCCTTTTGCCGTCCGCGGCAGATGGCAAAGGCCTTTGCCGTCCGCCGTTCCTGCCTTTGCCGTCCGCCCCGACAGACGGTAAAGTAGCTGATTCCTATAGTGGAGGCGGTTGGGCCTGCGTGCGTGGTCAAGGCCCACCGGGCGTCGTCCTCCTCCCGATCCTGCCTGGATCGGGGTAGGCAGGGGCAGCGGCGCCCTTGGGGGCTCTGGCAAGGCCGGCATGGCGGCAAAGAGCGCCGGAGATGGTGACAGGGCGATGGGGCAGACGGATCTCGGCCGGATCTGGCCGCGGGGGAGTCCAAGCAACGTCTGTCGGCGGGTAGGCGGCGGCAGGCAGCAATGGGCAGAGCTCCGGCAAGACACAGACGCAGGGAACGGCAGGGCGGCGCTCGGGGTCGCGAGGCAGCGGTGGAGGGAGCCTCTGGAGAGGGCCGATACGGGAGGCGAGGTAGCGGGGCTCTCTGGCGAGCAGCTCTGGCAAGGCGAGCTCGCGAGGGATGGCAGTGACGACGGTGAACGGGCGGCAGTGAGCGGAGGCGAGGCGTGGGAGGCGCGTGGGCCAGCAGGCGGCGGTGGACGAGCCTCATGGGTTCGCGATTGGCTCGGAGGGCCTCCGCGGTGTGAGGAGCCGGGAAGGACACGTGGCGGTGGTGGATTGGTCCGGGGCGGCGACAGACATGTCCGGCGGCAGCGCATATG
The DNA here is from genome assembly GCF_018294505.1 of Triticum aestivum. Taxonomy (NCBI): domain Eukaryota; kingdom Viridiplantae; phylum Streptophyta; class Magnoliopsida; order Poales; family Poaceae; genus Triticum; species Triticum aestivum. The sequence continues at coordinate 648,034,310 of NC_057807.1, read as the reverse complement.
CGTTCGGTGGCGCGGATGGGGGTTTGATCTAGGGTTAGGGTAGGGTTTTGCCCGAAATTTCGGGGGAGGGGGTGTTTATATGGGTAGAGGGAGCTAGGAGAGTCCAAATGAGGTGCGGGTTTCGCCCACACGATCGTGATCGAACGACAGAGAGCATGGAGGGGGTTAGATGGGCTAGCGGGCTGTTGTGGAGGGGTGATGGGCTGCAAAAAGAATGGGGGTTCGGTTAACTTGGTTAACCGTTGGGGCATCAAACGACCTCCAAATAAAACAAAATTTGATAGGCGGTAACACGGTGATATACCAAGGCCACTCGGCAAATCTTGCCCCATTCCGAGAACATTTTTATGCCACTTTGAAAGTGCTAGTTATCGACTAGAGGTGGGGGGGGGGTGAATAGGCGATTTTTATCAAAGTCTTCAAAACATGGTAGTTTCAAAGACAAACAATAGAAATGACCTAATTGATATGCAGTGGAAGATAAACTACACAAAGCAAAGCATAGTCAAGTATGCAATGGTGATAACGTACGAAGACTAATAGCAGCTAGGTAGTAAGGATCAGGATGGAAGATAGTATGAAGCCAATCAACAATAGTAGTCAAGCAATGAAGTCAATCAGATAAGACAGATAAGCAATGACTTCACGAAGACAAATTCAAGGTAAAGGAGGGAAGAGATAGAACCAGTCACTTGTCGAAGACACAGGATTTGTTGGACCAGTTCCAGTTGCTGTTTCAACTGTACGTCTGGTTAGGGAGGCTGAGATTCAAATCAGAAGACCGTGTCTTCACCTTATTCCCCTTGAGCTAAGGATACCCAGTCCTCGCCCAATCACTCTGGTAAGTCTTCAAGGTAGACTTCCGAACCTTCACAGACTTCGTACACCCGGCAATCCACAATGACTCTTGGATGCTCAGAATGCGACACCTAACCGGCTGGAGGATAGACAGTCCTCAAGTGTAATAAGTCTTCAGGTCACACAGACAGAAAGACTTCAGTGATTCCTAACACTCTTTGGCTCTGGGTGTTTGGGCTTTGTCCTCGCAAGGATTTCTCTCTCAAAGGCTTCGAGGTGGGTTGCTCTCAAAACAACAAAAGCCGTAAACTAACTCTGAGCAGCCACCAATTTATGGTGTAAGGGGTGGGCTATTTATAGCCACAAGGCAACCCGACCTGTTATGTCCGAAATGACCCTGGGTCACTAAGGAACTAACACGTGTTCCAACGGTCAGATTTCAAACACACACGACAACTTTACTTGGGCTACAAGTAAAGCTGACTCATCCAGCTCTGGATAAGATTTGCTCTCATTGTCTTCGCTCGAAGACATAGGATTTGGGTTGAGCATCACTTCAGTCACTCTGACTTAGTTCACTTGGACCCCACTTAACAGTACGGTGGTTCCTATGACTCAACACAGAAGAAAAGGAAACAACGAAACAACTCAGTATTCGCGCTCCATAGTCTTCACTCAATGTCTTCTCATGTCATAGACTTCAGTGTGAATATCTTCACACACCACCATTGTCTTCAATGTCTTCATACATTTTTAGGGGTCATCTCCGGTAAGTAAACCGAATCAATGAGGGACACTACCTGCGTTATCCTGCAATTCTCACAAACGCATTAGTCCCTCAACCAACTTTGTCGTTAATACTCCAAAACCAACTAGGGCTGGCACTAGATTGACTTACAGTCTCCCCCTTTTTGGTGATTGATGACAAACTGGTTGAAGTTTTCAACGGGAAAGAAGTATGTGAAATTGTAAAGGATAGCGTATTGTCTTCATAAGTGGCAAGGGCTCCCCCTGAAGATGTGCATATAAATAATTTGCTTTTGGAATGCAAATGCACTTGGCAGGTTGTACTTGTGGAGATCCTCTTCAACTTATGAAGATATTTCATTATGCACGAAAAGATATAGCTAAGAGAATGACATGCATAATGAAAAATGGACGTCTGCAGAATGATCTAAGTGCGGAAGTTATCATCGCACGTGGAAACGCAAATAAGTAGCAGATGACCATTAAGTTTAAGTGTTACAACTCAAAGAACGAAGTGTACCAAAAAGCAAGAGTTGTAAACACTAGGCAAAAATATAAAGCAACCGCCCTTATGAACCCGCTTGAAGACTATAAACTCATATGCTTCTCCCCCTTTTGTCAGTAATGACCAAAAAGGTTTGAAGACATAGAGCATCTACTCATCCTCATGAGGAGTAGTTGAAGCAGCAGGGTTGCCGTTGTCGTTTGGAGGTGCATACGTACTCGGTGCAGTGTCGATGCGTGCAGAAGTAGGGGGCGGTGAAGTAGCATCGTCTTCATCATCGATCACATTGGCATTGACAGTTGCCGCGGAGGAAGAATAGTCAGAGTCTTCAAGAGATGGAGTTCTTCGTAGGACAACATTCCGTGGAGGAGTGGAGTCAAACTTGAATCTTTCAGTGAAGCCATCGTCTTGAAGATCAGCTTCAGCACTGAGTAGGGTCAAACTCTTCCATGAACGCCGACAAGTTTCGTGAGTGACAAATGCATCCTTGGTGGCAAGGTTTCGAATGCGATTTACATCCACCAAGAGGCTTTGCATCTGACGCTTCAGCCAAAAATGATGCTTATCTTGCTTCTGATGTAGGGCCACAAGAAGTTCTCGGTAATTTAGGACCCGAGAGCACTTCCGAGGCCTTTGAGCAATAGTGCTTGCAGTGGCTTCAGTTGATGCATGATGAGGCAGACAAATATTTCCAGCCATCGGATAGACACGCGTGACAACTTGGACTCCTTCCATAGACTGAGTGAAGCTTTGATGTTCAGCATTCTGATGACAAAGAGGCCTCTTGGCAGGTTCAGGGTATATGGCTTCAACTGACATATCAACCTCTGGTAGGAAGATCACATGATTGCGAGCAGATGGTTGATAGTTGACAGCAGAGTGTTGCTTGATGAGGCGCATGACCCATGGAGCATAGAATTTCAGTCCGAAGAGGTCAGATCCAGATGCAGCCAGTTGCCTAATGAAGAAATCTTGCGCATTGAAGCTGATGCCATTGAGGATGTAAAAGACCAATGTCTTCATGGCTCCTTCAAGTTTTACAGCTGATGAATGTCCTTTGATAGGCCATAGAGTCCGCCTGATGATGTGATATATGGTGCACGGCAAATACTCAAGGTCATCAACAAAGAAATCCTTTGGATATTCAACATCACGTGGCAAAGGCTTCATCATGCTCAACATCTGGCTCATATTGGGTTCAGGCTTATGGAAGATGCTCTCCAGTGCATTGCGGTGTTTTTGACAACCAGGTTCATATAGATCTTCGGGAGTGGACATGCCTGTAAGCTCAATGATGTCAAGAGCTTTGGCTTCATGATGAACATTTCCTGTCATCCACTCGAGAACCCATGTCTTCATATCTCTGTTATAACCACGAATGTGGAGTGTAGAATAGAATTGAAGCAATAGCTCTTCATTCCAATGTTCTTTGTCTGTGACAAAGCTGAGTAGACCAGCATCACGAAAGCAATCAAGTGCTTCTTCTAAGCACGGCAGTCCAGCAATGGCTTCAGTGTCGAGGCGCATATGAGGGAAGATGCGCCCTTGATCATACAGAACACAGGAGTAATAGCTTCGCTGCTGATGACTCCATAACCGATCTGATGATATTCTTGGCTTCGTGTAGGGGTTCTTTGAGCTGTTAAAGAATGTGTTGTGGCTCTTGAAGCCATTTGCATTGAAAGACCCGACAGATGTGGCAGTACTAGGAAACCTTGGCAGTCTTGGCTTTGGCTTCTGGACCTGAGGCCTATGCTCAATGTGATAGTCAAATTGAGGACCAGAGACAGTAGGCGGAGGGACAAGAACAGGCCATCTTACTGTGGTTAGCTCGCCATGGTTGTATGCTTGCTCGATTGTATAGGGCCTTGGTGGCGGAACAGGAGCAGTGGCAGCAGCTGAGGCTTCAGGCTGCACAACAGGTGCTTCAGGAGCAGTTGCCTCATTGGTTTCAGGCACACTGGTTGGTTCAAGCTCCACATTAGCTTCAGTCATGACAATGTCATGAGCTTCACTTGTGTTGGTAGTGGCAGCTTCAGGATTTTCAACCTCCACTTGCTGAGCTGGAGGGTCAGGGACAGACATGTTCACTTCATGAACAGTTTCTTCAGGAATGGGGGGAGTATGGACACATTCTTCTTGATGTTCTTCATCGGCTAATGTAGCCGGATTGTCTTCAGCAGCCGGGGCTTCAGACTCGGAGACATTCACAGCAGGAGTGGCTTCTCAAAACACTTGACGTGCAACAGGTTGATGGTGCACTTCTCCTTCTGGAACGCTCGGAAGAGGAGCTTGAGGCCTTGGTCCTTTGCGAAGCCTTTGTAGTACAGGCGACGCCTTTGGAGATGGAGTGGGCAGGTCCTCATCCTCTTCAACTTGCACGGATGGTGTGGTTTGTTGTTGTTGGGGAGTGCTGGGGGAGTCTTGTTCTTGCGGGCGATCAGCCCAAGAAGCATCCTGAGCAATTGGCGTCAGAGGGTGACCAATGCTGATGATTTCGCTGTTCGTACGAACAGGCGATGATACCACGTTATATTCAATTTTAGGAAGAACTTCATCATCTTCAACATTGTCATCTTGACCAATGTCTTCAGCAGTGGTGGGTTCAGCTGTTGGAACCTCTTCAGCTTCAGGAGCCTCTGTGGAAGCAGGCTCATGAACAGTCATGCGCAGTTCTTGGGATGCAGATGCAGGACGAACCACTGAGATGGGTTCAACAAGAAGGGGTTCTGTGGGAGCAGCCCGACTCTTCTTGATCTTGCGCTTCTTCTTGGAGGGAACAGCTTCAGAGGCTTCTGAGGTTTTCCGTTTTCTGGCTTCGGCCTCTATAGCCCTCGTCTTCTTCTGTTCTGAAGCAGTTGACGTGACTCTTGGCTTCGAACCAGTCATGCTGCTTGGGAAGATAATGCGAGGTTCATCTGGCCTTGAAGGTGCAGATTGGACAGTCGATTTCTTCTTCTTTGCAGCCATCCTGGGGTCGATGCCAGGACGACCAAGAGCCTTGCGCTTCTCAGCCTCATTGTAGGCAAGGACACACTTGTCAGCCAGACTCTTCATACGCTCTCTGGAGCCTCGAGCTTCTTCACGCTTCTTGCGAAAGGCTTCTTTGAGCTCGTGCAGCATGATCTTGAAGTTCCTGACATCTTGCACGTTGAGCGTGGCCACATGCTTCTTGAACTGAGCCTTTTCATAGTCAATCTTGTGCTTCAGTTCGACGACGCGCTGAGCAATAGCTAGCTCAGAAGCAATGGCAGCATTGAAGGCGACGCTGAGGCCAATTGGAAGTTGCAGATCATCGAAGCTTAGGTTTGGTGTGTCAAACCATTCATCAATGAAGTTATGGATGATTGCCACGTCAAAGAGAGGCAAGTTGTTGAAGATCTCTGCTTCTTCCTTGCTCTTGATCAGTTGCTCAAGGGCACCATCTGCAAGATCGTCATTGCTGGACAGATCAATGGGCTCTTCACGCATAATAGCGGCAGGAGTCAAAGCCTGATTAGTACTCTTGACGATTTTCTTTTTCTTCTCCGTCTTCTTGGAGATGCGGGAAAGATCTTCAGACTGCACACTGGCTTCAGGAGGTGCAGTTGCCAGTGGCTTCACACCAGAAGCTTTTGGAGGTGCAGCTGATGATGAAGCCTTAATCTTCTTTGGCTTCTGCGGCCTTGGAGGAGGAGCTGGGGCTTCATCAGAATCGGCATCATTGTCAGAATGATCCACTTTGGCACCTTGTACCAAGATGTAGGAGATGAGGCCTTCAAGGTTTGCAAAGGGGCCAATTCTATTTTCTTCAGCTTCACGTGTGCCATCCTCACGGGGAGCAGAGGGACCAGGATTGAAGTCTAATCCCCATGACTTCTTGTTTTCCTTTGCTGAAGCCTTAGCATACTGAAAATTGCGCTTGAAGATATTGTCGTCACGACACCAGAGCAATGATGATGGGTCCGCTTCTTTAGGCGGTGGTCCATGGACCATGAAAGGATAGAATTCTTGCGCAATGGCTTCAGCTTTGTTCTTGGGGGGAAGGCCTCGATAGAGAATATCACCCCAAGGGTTCTTGATAGCATTTTTCTCTGCGTACTCCTGGGTCACGAACTTTTACTTGAACCACTGTTCAGCCCAATAGCGTCGAATCCATTGGATTCGAGTCTTGCGCTGATTGTAATCCTCTTCAGGATCTGTTTTGTAGATTTCAGCAAGATCATCAGGCAGATCCTTTGAAGTTCCCCCACGATGCTGTCTGCCACCCTTCCTTACTGATTTCTTTGCAGCCATGAACTTCAAACAGAATGGCTTCAATATGTTCAAAGGCTTCAAAGGCTTTCTCTTGCTGGTCAGACAGGAACTAGCTTCAGGAGAATCAATGTGTTGCTGTAAGAATTCTGCAAACGAATGCAGACTATGAGAACCTAGGGATTCTCCCACGGACATGTACCTGTGACAGCATTAGAGATGCGAGGGAAGGGGAAGAGGTCATATGCATTCTCAGAAGATTTTGAACATAAATCAGTTTGAAGACATTGACCTCATGTTGCGAAGACATTCACTTATATGTTGAGAGTCGGTTCCAGATTTGTACGAATCCGTGAATAAGTACAAGTGAGGAATCTAACTAGATGTGAAGCTTAAGTGAATATACTAGGCAGTATGAGATGCAGACAGAGTAGATCTAATTTTGTATAGACAGAAACCAATTTTGATAAATTGGATGAATCATTGAGGATCAAAAAGCTGGTAAAAATAGAGTTATATTTACCACACGAAGAACTGCTAGATGGGAAGAATTTGGAGACCGAGCAGTTCCGTCCACCGTGCCCTAACTTGGCGACGGAGGACACCTACGGCGGCGGTGGAGTGGACGATGCCCGCGGCCGGCGTGAGGACGGCGTCGGAGAAGTCGCGGCAGCTAAGCGCTTCGTCGCCGGCGTCGTCAAGAGCTAGCGGCGGCGCTAGGTTTTTGACGAGGTGGAGAGGTGGAAGAAGGTTTTCTTGACCGCAGGGGACACGTATTTATAAGTAGGTGTGCAGCACAGCGCAATTACACAGGTGCCCCTGTCTGTTCACATCCGTGGGACACGTGGCAAGCATGCAACATATTTAGAGTTGTCCCACGTTCCCACGCCCGCCAAATTTGTCGGATGGTTGTTCCGGCTTCTCCGGATATCGACAATAAAGATGAATAATTTAAATAGGAATTGATGTTTGTCTCTGTGTCTTCTGCTGACAAGGATGCAGAGATGACATTCGACAGTTTCAACAGAATGCATATGATTTGGACAGATAGAGTTTGAGATAGTAAGCATAGAGAGATTAGGGTCCGATCACATTCACTTAGTTCAAAAGATTCAAGAGTGAAGACATAGCTATAAGTGAATGCTGTAGAGGACAAAATACTAGCATATATATATATATATATATATATATATATATATATATATATATATGAGAAAGCAATCAACTCAACATAGTGAAGTAAATCATGAAGATAAGTTGAAAGTTGAGGACAAATCAATATGCGAAGATATTCAACAATAACGCCATGAGTGAAACACTTCAAACCAAGAAATTTTGGTGGTGGCGTTACCCACCGTATAGGAAGTATTAGACCCAGTCACGGTGCACAATTATCGTGGTGCTCCGAAGTCAAATTCCATATTAATGTATTCACACTCAGAATGTAAGTCTTCATTGATTGAAGATATACTTTACTTCGTGTGTTGCACATCTAAGTCATCAACATGCATAAGTGTTAGGATGTGTGCCTGATCACAGGACATTTGAGGATTCCAAGTTATTTAGCTCACACCGTAACTAGCAAAACCTTTTCTCATCCAAGGGCTTTGTGAAGATATCTGCCAGTTGCTCTTCAGTGTTGACGTGAATGATGTCAATATCCTTCTTCATGACATGATCTCTGAGAAAATGATGACGAATTTCAATGTGCTTTGTCTTCGAGTGCTGAACTGGATTGTTGGCAATCTTGATGGCACTTTCGTTGTCGCAGAAGAGAGGGACTTGCTTCAGATCGATGCCATAGTCCTTGAGAGTTTGCTTCATCCACTGAAGCTGAGCAAAACAAGATCCAACAGCAATGTATTTAGATTCAGCAGTTGAGAGTGATACACAGTTCTGCTTCTTTGAAGACCAACAGACAAGTGATCGTCCCAGAAAGTCACATGTTCCTGATGTTGACTTGCGATCCACCTTGTCACCAGCATAATCAGCATCCGAGAATCCAACCAGATCCAACCTTGAGCCCTTTGGATACCATAATCCGAGTGTTGGGGTGTAAGCCAAATATCTAAGAATTCGCTTCACAGCTAAGTGATGCGATTACTTTGGTGCCGCTTGGAATCGAGCACACATGCAAACACTAAGCATAATATCTGGCCTAGATGCACATAGGTAAAGTAACAAACAAATCATGGAGCGGTATACCTTTTGATCGAACTCTTTACCATTGTCGTCGGGACCAAGATGATGTTTGGCTGGCATTGGCGTCGTGTAACCTTTGCAATCTTGCATTCCAAACTTCTTCAGACAATCTTTGAGATATTTTTCTTGAGATATGAAGATGCCATTTCTTTGCTGACGAATTTGAAGACCAAGGAAGAACTTCAGTTCACCCATCATGGACATATGATATTGCTCTTGCATCATGTATCCAAACTCATCACTATACTTCTGGTTGGTGCAGCCAAAGATTATGTCATCCACGTATATTTGGCACACAAACAGTTCACCATCATATGTCTTCGTGAAGAGTGTGGGATCTAGGGATCCTAGTTTGAAGCCTTTGCTCTTCAGGAAGTCCTTGATTGTATCATACCAAGCGCGAGGAGCTTGTTTGAGGCCATACAGTGCTTTGTTGAGTTTGTACACCATATCAGGATGTTTTGGATCTTCAAAGTCAGGTGGTTGAGCAACATACACTTCTTCTTCAATCTTGCCATTAAGGAAAGCACTTTTCACATCCATTTGATATAGCAGGATGTTGTGGTGATTTGCATAGGCTAGCAGTATGCGAATAGCTTTAAGCCTAGCCACAGGAGCAAATATTTCATCGAAGTCAATTCCTTCAACTTGAGTATATCCTTGTGCCACTAGACGTGCTTTGTTTCTGATGACTTGACCATGCTCATCTTGTTTGTTCCGATATATCCATTTTGTGCCAATAATGTTATGCTTGCGAGGGTCAGGGCGCTTGACAAGTTCCCAAACATTATTCAGCTTGAACTGTTGAAGTTCTTCTTGCATGGCTTGAATCCATTTAGGTTCCATAAAGGCTTCAGCAACTTTCTTGGGTTCAGATATTGATACAAATGAAAAATGCCCACAAAAATTTGCTAACTGTGTTGCTCTTGATCGAGTAAGCGGACTAGGTGCATTGATGCTATCAATTATCTTCTCAATTTGTACTTCATTTGCAACACGAGGATGAACTAGACGAAGACCTTGCTCATGCTGATCATTGTCATCATTGGAGGGATTGTCTTCGGTCTGAGCATTGTCTTCAGGTTGGTTTGGTGCAGAAATGATAAGTTCCTCTTCAGGCTGTGCTTCAGAGGGCATGATTTCACCAGTTCCCATCAGCTTGATAGATTCACTGGAAGGAGCTTCATCTAGTGTGCTTGGCAGGCGCTCTCGTTGTGAACCATTGGTTTCATCAAATCGCACATCCACTGTTTCAACGATTTTGTTGTGGAAGAGGTTGAAGACTCTGTAAGAGTGCGAATCCTTTCCATAGCCGAGCATGAAGCCTTCGTGAGCTTTGGGTTCAAATTTTGACTTGTGATGGGGATCCTTGATCCAGCACCTAGCACCAAAGACTCTGAAGTAGCTGACATTTGGCTTCTTGCCAGTAAGGAGCTCATAGGATGTTTTGCCCAGAAGCTTGTGGATGTAAACACGGTTGATGATGTGACATGCAGTATCAATAGCTTCAGGCCAGAACTTTCTTGGTGTCTTGTACTCGTCGAGCATTGTTTGAGCCATCTCAATGAGGATTCTGTTCTTGCGCTCAACAATGCCATTTTGCTGAGGTGTGTATGGAGCAGAAAATTCATGAGTGATTCCCATTGTATCCAGATAAAGATCAAGGCCGGTGTTCTTGAATTCAGTGCCATTATCACTTCTGATATGCTTGATCTTGACGCCATAATTGTTCATTGCTCGATTGGCGAATCGTCTGAAGACATCTTGTACTTCAGTCTTGTAGAGAATTATGTGCACCCATGTATATCTTGAGTAGTCATCAACAATGACGAAGCCATAGATACACGCCGTTGTTGTGAGGGTGGAGTAGTGAGTAGGACCAAATAAGTCCATGTGCAACAGCTCAAAGGGTTGAGATGTCGTCATGATTGTCTTCGAGGGGTGCTTGGCCCTCGTCATCTTCCCAGCTTTGCAAGCACCACACAAATGATCTTTCTTGAACTTGACACCTTCGATGCCTATGACATGCTTCTTCTTGACGAGAGTGTGTAAGTTCCTCATGCCAGCATGCCCCAGCCTTCGATGCCAAAGCCAACATTCTGAAGCTTTTGCAAGAAGGCATATGGCAAGCTGTGGACCTGCTGAGAAATCTACCATGTATAGATCACCTTTCCTATACCCTTCAAAGACTAGAGACTTGTCAGATTCCATTAGTACAAGGCAATGATATTTTCCAAATATCACAATCATGTTTAAGTCACAAAGCATTGAGACAGACATTAAGTTGAATCCAAGGGATTCAACAAGCATCACTTTATCCATGTGTTGATCCTTTGAGATTGCAACTCTACCTAGACCCAATACCTTGCCTTTACCACTGTCAGCAAATGTGATTTGACTCTTGTCGGATGGACGTAAGGTTGAGTCCATGAGAAGACTTCGATCACCAGTCATATGATTAGTGCATCCGCTGTCCATAATCCATTCTGAAGCACGAGGTGTCATACCCTACAGTGTAGTTAGGAGGATAGGCTTCACAAGGTATGATGTGAAGCATAAGCAGTTGATGCACACTTGGATTATCACAGCATAGATGAAAGTTAGCACACAGTATGACAAGTAAGCGATTCATATGTGGAATACATAGTAAGTCATTTTATCATGCGTCCCTTTGTGTTTTAGGTCCCCAGCAATTATATCGGACACCTTTGATTGCTGGCTGGAGACCATGTTCTGCAAAAGAGAGTTAGTTCTTCTTCACCACCCACATCTTTAGGGGTGGCTTAGAAGCAATGAGTCTAAGTGCAGCATCTAAGAATTTTGGCTTTGGAGCCCTAGCAAATAACCTTGCAGGAGATGAATGATACTCATATGAATAAGCAGAAAAGTTCTTAGTACTATGAACATAGCGGTTTGAAGACACGCGCTCATATTCATAAGTTGGAGTACGATTCCCCTGCAAAACATTGGCGTTAGGGTGACTCTGGTGAGTCCTGTTTCCGTATGAAGCCATTGGACCATGTGACGCCTTTGGTATGGGGTTTGTCTTCTTCCCTGGTGGTGTCATGACAACATTCACGGGAAGATTCTCAAGACAGCTTTTAGGAACCCAGATCTTCTTCATTGGCGGTCCATTCCTGCAGTTAGTACCAATATACCTGGCAAACACTTCACCATTCTGATTTTTGAACAGTTTATAGTTTGCATCAAAGGATTCATCAATGATAATAGGATTAGCACAGGTAAAGCCAGATAAAGTGGATGGATCCACTAAAGGTTCCTTTGCAGCAACCCATGTGGTTTTGGGATACTGCTCAGGCTTCCAGTAGGAACCATCAGCATTCATTTTCCTCTCGAACCCAACACCCTCTTTCCTAGGGTTTCGGTTCAGAATCTGCTTTTTGAGGACATCACAAAGTGTCTGATGCCCTTTTAGACTTTTATACATCCCTGTTTCAAGCAATGTCTTCAACCTAGCATTTTGATCAATAATAGCAGTGGTATCCTCAGAAGAGGGGTTAGTTACCACATCAGTAGTTGAAGACAGAGCAACAGTAGCAGCAGTGGAACATTCAGCAACAGAGGCAGCGTTATCACGCTCAATGCATTTTAAACATGGTGGTTCAAATTCATCCTGAGCGGGACTGATCTGTTGAGCGCGAAATGACTCATTCTCTTTTTGAAGATCTTCATGAGTCGCTTTCAATTTCTCAAGATCTTGCTTCCTTTGAAGATAATCATAGGAGAGATTTTCATAAGTGGTTGAGAGCGTCTCATGAAGACTTTCAAGTTCTTGATACTTAGCATGAAGATTTTTTATGTCTTCAACTAAGGACTGTGAACGTGTCATTTCCGCGTCCAACATGTCATCGCTTTTGTCTAACAGTTTTTGAGTATGTTCCATAGCCCTTTGTTGTTCGGTAGCAATTTTAGCAAGTGTTTTGTAGCTGGGTTTAGATTCACAATCAGAGTCATCTTCACTTGATTTTTGAAAGTAAGCATCGCATGATTTTACCTTGGCACCTCGTGCCATGAAGCAGTAGGTGGGAGCAGGATCGTCCTTGTCATCATCAGCGTTGGTGTGGGAGTCATTGTCTTCAGTGTTGAAGATGGACTTGGCAACGTAGGCTATGGCTAGAGCCAGACTTTTAACGCCAGGGTCGGACTCAGCTTCAGAACACCTCTGCCTCCTCAGAAGCAGACTCCTCCTCTGAATCCATTTCCTTGCCAGCAAAAGCACGAGCCTTGCCAGATGAGCTCTTGTTATGAGATGAAGACTTTGATGTGGACTTGGAGGAAGACTTTGATGATTTCTTCTTCTTCTTGTCATCAGAGTCATATTCCTTGCTCTTCTTCTTCTTCTTCTTGTTGTCCCACTGAGGACATTCAGAGATGTAGTGCCCAGGCTTCTTACACTTGTGACATGTTCTCTTCTTGTTGTCTTGAGTGGAAGCTTCATCATTTCTTGAACTGGATCGTGAAGACTTTCTGAAGCCCTTCTTCTTGGTGAATTTCTGGAACTTCTTCACAAGCATAGCAAGCTCCCTTCCAATGTCTTCAGGATCATCAGAACCGCAATCAGATTCTTCTTCTTCAGATGAGGAAACAGCTTTTGCCTTCAAAGCACGAGTTCGACCATAGTTGGGGCCATAGATATCTCTTTTCTCAGAAAGCTGGAACTCATGTGTGTTGAGCCTCTCAAGTATATCAGACGGATCGAGAGTCTTGAAGTCAGGACGTTCTTGTATCATGAGGGCAAGGGTGTCAAAGGAGCTGTCAAGAGATCTCAGCAGCGTCTTGACGATTTCATGCTTGGTGATCTCAGTGGCGCCGAGACCCTAAAGCTCATTTGTGATGTCGGTGAGGCGATCAAACGTGAGCTGGACATTTTCATTATTGTTTCTCTTGAAGCGGTTGAAGAGATTGCAAAGAACACTGATCCTCTGGTCTCCCTGTGTAGAGACGCCTTCATTGACCTTGGATAGCCAGTCCCAGACTAGCTTTGACGTTTCCAGAGCACTCACATGGCCATACTGTCCTTTGGTCAGATGACCACAGATGATGTTCTTTGCAGTCGAGTCCAGTTGAACGAACTTCTTGACATCAGTAGGGGTGACACCTTCACCAGTTTTGGGAACGCCATTCTTGACGACATACCAGAGGTCGACATCAATGGCTTCAAGATGCATGCGCATCTTATTCTTCCAGTAGGGATATTTAGTTCCATCGAACACGGGGCAGGCAGCGGAGACTTTGATTATCCCTGCAGTCGACATAGCTAAACTCCAGGTGGTTAAACCGAATCACACAGAACAAGGGAGTACCTTGCTCTGATACCAATTGAAAGTGCTAGTTATTGACTAGAGAAGGGGGGGGGGGTGAATAGGCGATTTTTATCAAAGTCTTCAAAACATGGTAGTTTCGAAGACAAACAATAGAAATGACCTAATTGATATGCAGCGGAAGATAAACTACACAAAGCAAACCATAGTCAAGTATGCAATGGTGATAACGTACGAAGACTAATAGCAGCTAGGTAGTAAGGATTAGGATGGAAGATAGTATGAAGCCAATCAACAATAGTAGTCAAGCAATGAAGTCAATTAGATAAGACAGATAAGCAATGACTTCACGAAGACAAACTCAAGGTAAAGGAGGGAAGAGATAGAACCAGTCACTTGTTGAAGACACAAGATTTGTTGGACCAGTTCCAGTTGCTGTGACAACTGTACGTCTGGTTAGGGAGGCTGAGATTCAACTCAGAAGATCGTGTCTTCACCTTATTCCCCTCGAGCTAAGGACACCCAGTCCTCGCCCAATCACTCTGTTAAGTCTTCAAGGTAGACTTCCGAACCTTCACAGACTTCGTTCACCCGACAATCCACAATGAATCTTGGATGCTCAGAACACGACGCCTAACCAGCTGGAGGATACACAGTCCTCAAGTGTAATAAGTCTTCAGGTCACACAGACAGAAAGACTTCAGTGATGCCTAACACTCTTTGGCTCTGGGTGTTTGGGATTTGTCCTCGCAAGGATTTCTCTCTCAAAGGCTTCGAGGTGGGTTGCTCTTAAAACGACAAATGCCGTAAACTAACTCTGAGCAGCCACCAATTTATGGTGTAAGGGGTGGGCTATTTATAGCCACAAGGCAACCCGACCTGATATGTCCGAAATGACCCTGGGTCACTAAGGAACTGACACGTGTTCCAACGGTCAGATTTCAAACACACACGGCAACTTTACTTGGGCTACAAGTAAAGCTGACTCATCCAGCTCTGGATAAGACTTGCTCTCATTGTCTTCGCTCGAAGACATAGGATTTGGGTTGAGCATCACTTCAGTCACTCTGACTTATTTCACTTGGATCCCACTTATCAGTACGGTAGTTCCTATGACTCAACACAGAAGAAAAGGAAACAACGAAACAACTCAGTCTTCGCGCTCCATAGTCTTCACTCAATGTCTTCTCATGTCATAGACTTCAGTGTGAATATCTTCACACACCACCATTGTCTTCAATGTCTTCATACATTTTTAGGGGTCATCTCCGGTAGGTAAACCGAATCAATGAGGGACACTACCTGCGTTATCCTGCAATTCTCACAAACGCATTAGTCCCTCAACCAACTTTGTCATCAATACTCCAAAACCAACTAGGGGTGGCACTAGATGCACTTACACACTTACAAAATACTATTTTGGAGGTGCCGCAGGCGCGTGCGGGTGTGGTTGGGCTCAGAATGGACAACAGAGAATTGGGAGGACCCGGACGGATGTAAGTTTTGAAAAACATGCAGATGAAATGCACATGATGACATGGCAAAGTGCAACATGCAAGCAAATGACATGGCGGCGATGACGAATAACTGGAAGACACCTGGCGCATCTGTCTCGGGGCGTTACATTACTGGACTGAACTTGAGGACTTACTGCACCTGCTTTTGCTTTTGGGTGTATGCCATGTGGACATGTTGGGTCCACATGTCATACCCCAAAAGGTAGATGCTCGGGACCTCTTCCTTGTTTGGCTGCCGATTGTCTGCCTCCCTTAGATTTAATGCCATCGACACAGCTAGGAACAAGATCCTAAGATCCTTTTGGTGATCCCTGTTCCATCCCCCACACTCTTCTTTTCTTTTCACTGCAGCCTAGGATCCTCCTTATCATGCCCTTGATCTTGTTCTCCACAACCATGGTATAAATCGTTTCTGGTCGAGACAACAAACACTATTGGTGGCGGCACAAAGATTTGGTGTTGAGGTTCCGCCGTCATCACCATTGTGACCTCGATCCTATGGAAGAAACAATGTGGCATCCTCCTCCAGCCTCTCCACCAAGGGTGCCACTATCTCTCATGCCTCACGCCTCGACCATCAGGTTGGTTCCCCCGTTCTTTAGTACAAAGGTACCCACCATCACAAAACATAGTTTTGCGTTAGTCCTCCATCCAAGGAACTATTCCCTGTGAAGCGATGGCACCAACACCATGTTTGGCAATCCATCTGGTCACTTTGGTGAGGTTTCCATCTAACGATTATCTTTTGTTGTTTTCATCTAACAATTACATTCAAACCAGAGCGTACTATGGCCTATAACTTTGTAAATAATCATACTTTTATTTTTTGTGGACATGTTTTAGAAAAGTATTAGCTAGGATATTGTATGGTTGTCAATATTTGGGTGAGGAGATAATTCTCTTGAGTAAATCTAAAGAAAATTCACTTAGAAGGACAAGCAAAGTTCTAAATTTTCCTAAATATGTGATAACAATTTTCTTTTAAACTCATACATTAGACATGCCTATATGGGTCTTTACATGCTAATTTTACTCCTTCACTGTTATACAATTTGGGTGTGCAATTAGTGACTATATATAGAGAAATTCATCAACAATGGGCTATTGCAGTAGCCAACCAAAGTCTGCTCAAAGGAAGTGATAAAATATAATTTTTTCCAAGATTTCTTATTCAAAGTCATGCTAAATGATCTACAGAACATAGCTACCTACCATCATTACTTTTAGGTGGATGAATGTAGTGTCAAACCTGGGAGAGAGAAAAATTAAGGTAGCCCAGTAAGAATAGCTTATTTAGACTAGAATTTGCAATTTGCAGTAGATGGCAATTCCTCATATTGAAATGCTATTGAAATATAAATTGAAAGCTTAATGGAGCCCATATATTTATGCATTGCAGTAATAGAAGAGAACAAGTGCCTAGATCAAATTTGTGTCACCGCTTGTGGTAGGGCACCATGTTTCGTGTCCTCTGGCTGGTAGTTTACTCTTCGTTCACAATGAGACGGTTACTCTTCGTTCTTGTTCCCTCGATACAAATGTGTAGACTAAAATGTTGTAGAGTATCCATAATTGCCGAGAAAATATATAAACCGATTCTCCTTTTTGCAAGTTTCCTCTAAATTTCATATCCTAGCTTGTAGCCTTGAGTATTCATGGGGTAGGGATTTATATAACCCTGGTGGTGTTGGTGGCACCACGGATTAGGCCATGCGGAGGTACATTGCAAGTTGCCATGCCCCTAAAAATGTTGCATGGATGTTATCTCCACCATGTTGACAACCTGCCATTTGATTTGTACTCATATATGTCATTCTTGCCATCCCCTATTTTACATTGGTTTGATTCTTTTTGTGCTTTCTTGGAGTGGAAAACATGTGTGAGAAGAGAAGAAGGGAGATGGGATTAAGGTGGATGCTACCTCTTGAGCATTGCGTTGGATTTCCCCGAAGAGGAGAGGATGATGCAGTAAAGTAGCGTAAGTATTTCCCTCAGTTTTTGAGAATCAAGGTATCAATTCAGTAGGAGATCACACACGAGTCCCTCGTACCTACACAAAACGATAGCTACTCACAACCAACGCGATTAGGGTTGTCAATCCCTTCACGGTCACTTACGAGGGTGAGATCTGATAGAGATGATAAATAATATTTTTGGTATTTTTGATATAGAGATGCAAAGTGAAAAGTAAAAGGCAAAGTAAAAACAAAGCAAGTAATAAAGTAATGGAGATTGATATGATGAGAATAGACCCGGGGGCCATAGGTTTCACTAGTGGCTTCTCTCAAGAGCATAAGTATTCTATGGTGGGTGAACAAATTATTGTTGAGCAATTGATAGAAAAGCGAAAAATTATGAGGTTATCTAGGTATGATCATGTATATAGGCATCACGTCTGAGACAAGTAGATCGAAATGATTCTGCATCTACTACTATTACTCCACTCATCGACCGCTATCCAGCATGCATCTAGAGTATTAAGTTAAAAACAGAGTAACGCCTTAAGCAAGATGACATGATGTAGAGGGATAAATTCATGCAATATGATAAAAACCCCATCTTGTTATCCTCAATGGCAACAATACAATACGTGCCTTGCAACCCTTTCTGTCACTGGGCAAGAACACAGCAAGATTGAACCCAAAGCTAAACACTTCTCCCATTACAAGAACTACGAATCTAGTTAGCCAAACCAAACGGATAATTCGAAGAGACTTGCAAAGATAACTCAATCATACATAAAAGAATTCAGAGAAGAATCAAATATTATTCATAGATAAGCTGAATCATAAACCCACAATTCATCGGTCTCAACAAACACACCGCAAAAAGAAGATTACATCAAATAGATCTCCACAAGAGAGGGGGAGAACATTGTATTGAGATCCAAAAAGAGAGAAGAAGCCATCTAGCTACTAGCTATGGACCCGAAGGTCTGAAGTAAACTACTCACACTTCATCGGAGAGGCTATGGTGTTGATGTAGAAGCCCTCCGTGGTAGATGCCCTCTCCGGCGGAGCTCCGGAACAGGCCCCAAGATGGGATCTCGTGGATACAGAAAGTTGCAGCGGTGGAATTAGGTTTTTGGCTCCGTATTTGATCTGACGGGGGTACGTAGGTATATATAGGAGGAAGGAGTACGTCGGTGGAGCAACAGGGAGCCCACGAGGCAGGGGGCACGCCCAGTGGGGGGGCGCCCCCACCCTCGTGACCTCCACGGTTGTTCCTTGGATCAGGGTCCAAGTCTCCTGGATCACGTTCGGTGAGAAAATCATGTTCCCGAAGGTTTTATTCCATTTGGACTCCGTTTGATATTATGTTTCTTCGAAATACTGAAATAGGCAAAAACAACGATTCTGGGCTGGGCCTCCGCTTAATAGGTTAGTCCCAAAAATAATATAAAAGTGGAAAATAAAGCCCAATATAGTCCAAAATAGTAGATAAAGTAGCATGGAGCAATCAAAAATTATAGATACGTTGGAGACGTATCAAGCATCCCCAAGCTTAATTCCTGCTCGTCCTCGAGTAGGTAAATGATAAAAAAGAATTTTTGATGCGGAGTGATACTTTTGCATAATTTCAATGTAAATCTTCTTAATTGTGGCATGAATATTCAGATCCGAAAGATTCAAGACAAAAGTTCATATTGACATAAAAGTAATAATACATCAAGCATACAAATTAAAGCAATCATGTCTTCTCAAAATAGCATGGTTAAAGAAAGTTATCCCTACAAAATCATATAGTCTGGCTATGCTCTATCTTCATCACACAAAGTATTTAATCATGCACAACCCCGATGACGAGCCAAGCAATTGTTTCGTACTTTAGTAATCTCAAACTTTTTCAACTTTCACGCAATACATGAGCATGAGCCATGGACATAGCACTATAGGTGGAATAGAATGGTGGTTGTGGAGAAGACAAAAAGGAGAAGATAGTCTCACATCAACTAGGCGTATCAACGGGCTATGGAGATGCCCATCAATAGATATCAATGTGAGTGAGTAGGGATTGCCTTGCAACGGATGCACTAGAGCTATAAATATGTGAAAGCTCAACAAAATAAACTAAGTGGGTGTGCATCCAACTTGCTTGCTCACGAAGACCTAGGGCACTTTGAGGAAACCCATCATTGGAATATACAAGCCAAGTTCTATAATGAAAAATTCCCACTAGTATATGAAAGTGACAACATATGAGACTCTCTATCATGAAGATCATGGTGCTCTTTGAAGCACAAGTGTGGAAAAAGGATAGTAGCATTGTCCCTTCTCTCTTTTTCTATCATTTTTTTATTTTGGTGGGCTTCTTCGGCCTCTTTTTTTTATTTGGGCTTCTTTGGCCTCTTTTATTTTTTTTCATAAAGTCCGGAGTCTCATCCCGACTTATGGGGGAATCATAGTCTCCATCATCCTTTCCTCACTGGGACAATGCTCTAATAATGATGATCATCACACTTTTATTTTTTTCTTACAACTCAACATTACAACTCGATACTTTGAACAAAATATGACTCTATATGAATGCCTCCGGCGGTGTACCGGGATATGCAATGAATCAAGAGTGACATGTATGAAAGAATTATGAACGGTGGCTTTGCCACAAATACAATGTCAACTACATGTTCATGCAAAAAGCAATATGACAAAAGTAATGTGTGTCATATGAACGGAACGGTGGAAAGTTGCATGGCAATATATCTCGGAATGGCTATGAAAATGCCATGATAGGTAGGTATGGTGGCTGTTTTGAGGAAGATATATGGTGAGTGTATGATACCGGCGAAAAGTGCGCGGTATTAGAGAGGCAAGCAATGGTGGAAGGGTGAGCGTGCGTATAATCCATGGACTCAACATTAATCAAAAGAACTCATGCACTTGTTGCAAAAATTTAGAAGTCATCAAAAACCAAAGCACTAAACGCATACTCCTAGGGGGATAGATTGGTAGGAAAATACCATCGCTCGTCCCCGACTGCCACTCATAAGGAAGACAATCAATAAATAAAGTTGTGCTCCGACTTCATCACAAAGCGCTTCACCATACGTGCATGCTACGGGAATCACAAACTTCAACACAAGCATTCTTTAAATTCATAATCACCCCAACTAGCATTGCTTTGATATTATTACCTCCATATCTCAAAACAATTATCAAGCATCAAACTTATCTTAGTATTCAACGCACTCAAAAGAAAGTTTCACAAATCTTGAATACCAAGTATATTATCTTTAAGCAAATTACCATGCTATTAACAACTCTCAAAATAATCTAAGTGAAGCATGAGATATCAATAGTTTCTTTAAAACAAATCCACCACCATGCTCTAAAAGATCTAAGTGAAGCACTAGAGCAAAAATTATTACTCTCAAAAAGGTTTAAGTGAAGCACTATGAGCAAAACTATCAAGCTCAAAAGATATAAGTGAAGCACATAGAGTATTCTAGCAAATTCTAAATCATGTATGGCTCTCTCAAAAGGTATGTACAGCAAGTATGATTGTGGTAAAATAACAAGCAAAGATGCGAATAATACAAGACGCTCCAAGCAAAACACATAACATGTGGTGAATAAAAATATAGCTCCAAGTAAATTACCGATGGAAGTAGACGAAAGAGGGGATGCCTTCCGGGGCATCCCCAAGATTTGACTTTTTGGTGTCCTTGGATTATCTTGGGGGTGCCATGGGCATACCCAATCTTAGTCTCTTGCCACTCTTTGTTCCATAATCCATCAAAAGAATTCACCCAAAACTTGGAAACTTCACAACACAAAACTCAATAGAAATCTCGTGAGCTCCGTTAGTGAAAGAAAACAAAAGACTACTTTAAGGTACTGTAACAAACTCATTCTTTATTTATATTGGTGTTAAACCTACTTTATTCCAACTTCCTTATGGTTTATAACTAATTTATTAGCCATAGATGCATTAAAATAAGCAAACAACACATGAAAAACAGAATCTGTCAAAAACAGAACAGTCTATAGCAATCTGTAACTAACGCAAACTTATGGAACTCTAAAAATTCTACCAAAATAGGAAGTACTGGACAACGTGCTTATTCATCATCAGCAAAAAGAATCAATGCAAAATCACGTTTCTGTGATTTATTGATTTTTTCTCGTGAGCGCAAAGTTTCTGTTTTTCAGCAGAATCAAATCAACTATCATCATAGCTTATCCTATAGGTTCTACTTGTCACAAACACTAATTAAAACATAAAACCACATCTAAACAGAAAGTAGATGGATTGTTTATTCCTAAACAGAAGCAAAAAACAAAAAACACAAAATAAAATTGGGTTGCCTCCCAACAAGCGCTATCGTTTAACGCCCTTAGGTAGGCATAAAAGCAAGGATAGATCTAGGTTTTGCCATCTTTGGTAGGCAATCCATAAGTGGCTCTCATGATAGATTCATATGGTAATTTTATTTTCTTTATAGGAAAGTGTTCCATACCCTTTCTCAAGGGAAATTGGAATCTAACATTCCCTTCCTTCATATCAATAATCGCACCAATCGTTCTAAGGAAAGGCCTACCAAGAATAATAGGACATGAAGGATTGCAATCTATATCAAGAACGATAAAATCTATGGGCACATAATTCCTAATTGCAACAATAAGAACATCATTAATTCTTCCCATAGGCTTTTTAATAGTGGAATCCGTAAGATGCAAGTTTAGAGAGCAATCTTCAAAGTCACGGAAATCTAGCAAATCACACAAAGTTTTGGGAATAGTGGAGACACTAGCACCCAGATCACACAAGGCATGAAACTCATAATTTTTAATTTTAATTTTGATAGTAGGTTCCCACTCATCATAGAGTTTTCTAGGGATAGAACTTTCAACTCAAGTTTTTCTTCATAAGATTGCTTCAAGGCATCAACAATGTGTTCGGTAAAGGCCTTATTTTGACTATAAGCATGAGGAGAATCTAGCACGGATTGCAACAAGGAAATACAACCAATCAAAGAGCAATTTTCATAATTAAATTCCTTGAGATCCAAAATAGTGGGTTTAGCAACATCTAGATTTTTATTTCTTTCAATCCCACTTTCATCAATTTCATCATCAAGATCTAGAAACTCTGAATTCTTAGAACGCCTTCTAGGTAAAGCAAGATCATATTCAGTTTCATCAAGATTCATATTGAAAAACAAAGATTTAATAGCGGACACATCAATAACTTTTAGATCTTCATCTTGATTTTCATAGGAATTCGGTTTAGCGGCCATCTTATTAACTAAGGTAGCTTGCATATCCGAAATTTCAGCGGTCATTTTTTCAATACAAGCAATTTGTGCTCTTATACCATCGAATTCTTTAGACATATCATCGAGTTCTTTATTCATATAACTCATAAAACCTTTTTGTTCCTTAAGCTCGTTTCTAAAGAAATTATTTTGCTCGAATTGCAAAACCATAAACTTTCAGACATTACTTTCGATCTCCTCTAGCCTTTTAAGGTGAAGATCACCAAATTTAGGGAGAGCCATTGTGACAAGTAAGTAGACTGACACACGAGCAAACAAAAAAGGCAAACGAGAAAAAGGCGAAAGAGAAAGAGAGGAGGAGATTGGGAAAGAGAGGGCGAATAAAACGGCAAGGGTGAAGTGGGGGAGGGGAAAACGAGAGGCAAATAATGTAATGCGAGAGATAGGGATTGTGATGGGTACTTGGTATGGTTGACTTTTGCGCAAACTCCCCATCAACGGTGCCAGAAATTCTTCTTGCTACCTCTTGAGCACTGCCTTGGATTTCCCCGAAGAGGAGAGGATGATGCAGTAAAGTAGCGTAAGTATTTCCCTCAGTTTTTGAGAACCAAGGTATCAATCCAGTAGGAGATCACACACGAGTCCCTCGTACCTAAACAAAACGATAGGTACTCGCAACCAACACAACTAGGGGTTGTCAATCCCTTCACGGTCACTTACGAGGGTGAGATCTGATAGAGATGATAAATAATATTTTTGGTATTTTTGATATAGAGATGCAAAGTGAAAAGTAAAAGGCAAAGTAAAAACAAAGCAAGTAATAAAGTAATGGAGATTGATATGATGAGAATAGACCCGGGGGCCATAGGTTTCACTGGTGGCTTCTCTCAAGAGCATAAGTATTCTACGGTGGGTGAACAAATTATTGTTGAGCAATTGATAGAAAAGCGAAAAATTATGAGGTTATCTAGGTATGATCATGTATATAGGCATCACGTCTGAGACAAGTAGATCGAAACGATTCTGCATCTACTACTATTACTCCACTCATTGTCGGGGGGATGCTGATTGCACCAACACCTATGGGGACAGGGCCCCTTTCGGTTCGGTGGGGTGCGGAGAGCGCACAAAGAGCGGATCGAGGCAGTACACGCGGGCGATTTTACCCAGCTTCGGGCCGCACGGATGCGTAAAACCCTACTGCTGCTTGTTTGTGTATATTGGATTCTGGCTCAGGAGCGATGGACGCTGCCAGACTGAGCGTGAGAGTGTTCCTGGTGTTGAATGAGCCGAACTGGCCGACCCTCCTCTACGTTGCGCTTGGGCCTCCTTTTATACTCTCAAGGGGTTACCCACATGTGGCAACGTAGACTAAAAGGGTAGAAATGGAAAAGGATGCGGTAGGTGCAGCTACCGCTACTGTGGATACAGTGCACCCTACCTAACTCTGACGGCAGGGGACAAGAGCATTAAATGCCTTTCTGAGTCTCCTAAACAGTGCAAAAGGTGACCGTTAGGAGCGCCACCATTTGCCACGATGGGCTTCTCTTCTTCTCCACTTGCCACCACGTACCCCTAGCTGCACGGCCTCCTGCCACGTGTGCTTGGGAGAGTCCTAGAGCGACACGTTAGCAGGTGTGCTGGAGCGCGGGCACGAAGTGGGGGTTTCCCGCGGCAAGCTCCTTGCCGCGGCCGTCGTCTTGTCGCGTCCGGAAGCTTGTCGCTCGCCGGATCTTGCCGGGACGCAGGGCGCGTCGCGGCAAGCTTTCTTGGTATGCCTTGAGTGGCCTTCCCGGCAAGCTCCTCTTGCCGGGGTCTCGTCTCTTCCCGGCAAGCTCCTCTTGCCGGGGCCTTGGTCGGCCTTCCCGGCAAGCTCCTCTTGCCGGGGCCTTGGTTTGAGTACTTTGTTCTTGAATGGTCTTCAAGGGAACCACGGAGGGTCCTGGCGGTCACCCGGCACGCCTTGCCGCGGGGCGCTGCAACTGCCCGTGCACGAGTTCGAGGTAATAGGGTACCCCTACTCTAGTACACCGACAGGAGCCCCCGGGCCTGGGCGATACACGGTGCCGAGCGCTGTTGGGCCAGGCCCAAAACAGTGCACGGGCACGCGCGGCCTAGGTCACACCGCATATCTCTCCGCTCCCACCGCGCACGCCCAGAACGGCACGCGTCAAACGCGGCGTCGTGGGTGAGATCGTGGGAGGTTGTTTATTTGGAAGGCCGAAACGTCCGCCCCGTCCCTCTTTACAAGCAGGGGAAACAGGGGCATTTCCTCCATCTTCGTCATTCGCTGTTGCAATCTCAGAAACCTCCGCCGCCCCCCTCCGCTTTCAAAGTCGAAAGAGAGCGGCGCTCCGCTCCCATCGCCGTCGCCACCACCAGCGCCGTCGATCTCCCCCACCGCCTCCGCCATGCCTCCGAAGCCCGGGAAGGGGAAGGCCACGAAGGCCGCGACCATGAAAGCTGTGAAGTCGACCGAAGCGCAGCGGCTTGAGGCGCTGCGGAAGGAGCGGTCCACTTTCCCCCCCGAGCTCTCCGCGGAGGAGCTGAGGGAGTGGTACTATCTCTTCTGGTCGACGGAGACGCGGGCGCATCCGCGCACGAAGGTACTCTCCTCCGTCGCCTCGCAAGCAGCTCCAGTTGGCGGATATCCTTTCTTCGCCGTGTTCTTCTACTGCGGGCTCTGCCCGCCATTCTCTGATTTCTTCTGTGATATCATGAACACCTACGGACTCCACCTCCTTGACCTGCCTCCTGAAAAGAGGGACAGGAAAGGGATTACGAGCACCTTATCTTTTTAGTTTGTAAGCCTTCGGGCCTTAGCTGTATCTAGAACATGTAATCCTCTCTTTCATGTTTTTCATCCTCTATGGACCGTACCTGAGTGGGATGTTTTTTAATGAAAAGGGGATGCTTGCCGGGTTATTTGTCTCGTGAGCTAAACCCATGCCAAGGAGCGAATCCTTGGTATCCCTCGGACAGACATTTCATCTCCCGGCAACAGGCCCTGCCGCCTTCCCACGTCGCTCAACCTTCCTCACGTTTTAGACGGAGGCAGGAATGAGGTGGGTGCGGTCTCCTCATTTCACCCCTTTGCTGCCGCGACTACGACTAAACTTGGCCCCGAGAACGAGCCCCAGGGCCTAGAGTTGAGGGAGCACGGCAGTTTCCGGGAAGAAACGTGGTTTCGCATTCCCCAGTCCATAAGAAGATGCATGATGAGGGATGAAAGACTTATCTGATATTGCAGCCCCCGACAACTCTGGTTTGCCGTGGACGATTCTTGGCACTCACAGCCCCCAGCGATGCTGGCTTGCCGGGAACGCTTTTATCTTCAGCGGAGAACTTTGACGTTCTCGATGCCGGCTTCCGGCAGGCTTGTCGCCAGGAAGGCTTTTACCTTCAGCAGAGAACTTTGACGTTCTCGATGCCGGCTTCCGGCAGGCTTGTTGCCAGGAAGGCTTTTACCTTCAGCAGAGAACTTTGACGTTCTCGATGCCGGCTTCCGACAAGCTTGTTGCCAGGAAGGCTTTTACCTTCAGCAGAGAACTTTGACGTTCTCGATGCCGGCTTCCAGCAAGCTTGTTGCCAGGAAGGCTTTTACCTTCAGCAGAGAACTTTGACGTTCTCGATGCCGGCTTCCGGCAGGCTCGTTGCCAGGAAGGCTTTTAC
>NC_057807.1:647986030-648007258 GCF_018294505.1 Triticum aestivum | reverse complement strand
GCGAAGAACTTCGTCGTTCTTGACACCGGCTCCCGGCAAGATCGTTGCCGGAAAGGCTTATGGCGAAGAACTTCGTCGTTCTTGACGCCGGCTCCCAACAAGATCGTTGCCGGAAAGGCTTATGGCGAAGAACTTCGTCGTTCTTGACGCCGGCTCCCGACAAGATCGTTGCCAGAAAGGCTTATGGTGAAGAACTTCGTCGTTCTTGACACCGCCTCCCGGCAAGATCGTTGCCGGAAAGGCTTATGGTGAAGAACTTCGTCGTTCTTGACGCCGGCTCCCGGCAAGATCGTTGCCAGAAAGATTGGCCCTAGGGGCGTTGCCAGCCCCCGGGCCATAACTGCATTTAAACATGACAAGTAATTAGCATCCGAAGTGCACTTAACTCGCTTGTGAATTTTGACCTTTGCTGCATATTCCCTATGCCTGCTGGAATGCTTTCCGGTGCGTACGATCCAGCCAGTAGCGCTTGAGGGAACGGGCCCTTAGCGGCTATTCGGGAACATCGCCTCCCGGAAAGGTTTACCTTATTGGTTCTAGCGCAACCGCACAAGTTGCCGAGCGGACTCGAGGCAACATGGAGCGCAACTAGCCCCGAGAAGGCTCCTCGGCATACAGGTCTATGCACAAATCTCAAATAAATAGCGCATGCTATCTTCCTGTTCAACCTCTCTTCGTACGTCCACCCTACGCTTTCTAGGGAAACTTGCCGGTGCAGGCACCCTTGCCGCGAGCACCGAGTGCGGAACTTCAGCAGCCTGCTGGCGGGGTCGCTACCGACAAGCAATCTTGTCGCAACTAGTTGCAACTCGCTTAAGTTGTTGAGCTGACTCGAAACAAAGTAAGGGCGCTAGCGGCTCACTTAAGTTGCTGAGCGGACTCGAAGCAAAGTAAGGGCGCTAGCAGCTCACTTAAGTTGTTCAGCGGACTCGAAACAGAGTAAGGGCGCAACTAGCTGCAAGTTGATTCCTCCGCGCACAGGTTTTCCGTACAAAGAACAAGATCTCCGAGGCGGATAACCTTATATAGAAAGGAAATATCTAAAGTTTCGCACGACTTAGCTTTTTCTGTTGCCGCACTAGCGTTGTTCTTTTACTCGCCCGCACCTTAGGAGCCATGACGATGAAGAACAGCTGAGCCTTGTGTGCACGCCGGATCGGATTCGCACAATCTCGACGCCCCCTACCTGGCGCGCCAGAGATGTCGGGGGGATGCTGATTCCACCAACACCTATGGGGACAGGGCCCCTTTCGGTACGGTGGGGGGCGGAGAGCGCACAAAGAGCGGATCGAGGCAGTACACGCGGGCGATTTTACCCAGCTTCGGGCCGCACGGATGCGTAAAACCCTACTGCTGCTTGTTTGTGTATATTGGATTCTGGCTCAGGAGCGATGGACGCTGCCAGACTGAGCGTGAGAGTGTTCCTGGTGTTGGATGAGCCGAACTGGCCGACCCTCCTCTACGTTGCGCTTGGGCCTCCTTTTATACTCTCAAGGGGTTACCCACAGGTGGCAACGTAGACTAAAAGGGTAGAAATGGAAAAGGATGCGGTAGGTGCAGCTACCGCTACTGTGGATACAGTGCACCCTACCTAACTCTGACGGCAGGGGACAAGGGCATTAAATGCCTGTCTGAGTCTCCTAAACAGTGCAAATGGTGACCGTTAGGAGCGCCACCGTTTGCCACGATGGGCTTCTCTTCTTCTCCACTTGCCACCACGTACCCCTAGCTGCACGGCCTCCTGCCACGTGTGCTTGGGAGAGTCCTAGAGCGACACGTTAGCAGGTGTGCTGGAGCGCGGGCACGAAGTGGGGGTTTCCCGCGGCAAGCTCCTTGCCGCGGCCATCGTCTTGTCGCGTCCGGAAGCTTGTCGCTCGCCGGATCTTGCCGGGACGCAGGGCGCGTCGCGGCAAGCTTTCTTGGTATGCCTTGAGTGGCCTTCCCGGCAAGCTCCTCTTGCCGGGGTCTCGTCTCTTCCCGGCAAGCTCCTCTTGCCGGGGCCTTGGTCGGCCTTCCCGGCAAGCTCCTCTTGCCGGGGCCTTGGTTTGAGTACTTTGTTCTTGAATGGTCTTCAAGGGAACCACGGAGGGTCCTAGCGGTCACCCGGCACGCCTTGCCGCGGGGCGCTGCAACTGCCCGTGCACGAGTTCGAGGTAATAGGGTACCCCTACTCTAGTACACCGACACTGATCGACCGCTATCCAGCATGCATCTAGAGTATTAAGTTAAAAACAGAGTAACGCCTTAAGCAAGATGACATGATGTAGAGGGATAAATTCATGCAATATGATAAAAACCCCATCTTGTTATCCTCAATGGCAACAATACAATACGTGCGTTGCAACCCTTTCTGTCAATGGGTAAGGACACCGCAAGATTGAACCCAAAGCTAAACACTTCTCCCATTACAAGAACTACGAATCTAGTTAGCCAAACCAAACGGATAATTCGAAGAGACTTGCAAAGATAACTCAATCATACATAAAAGAATTCAGAGAAGAATCAAATATTATTCATAGATAAGCTGAATCATAAACCCACAATTCATCGGTCTCAACAAACACACCGCAAAAAGAAGATTACATCGAATAGATCTCCACAAGAGAGGGGGAGAACGTTGTATTGAGATCCAAAAAGAGAGAAGAAGCCATCTAGCTACCAGCTATGGACCCGAAGGTCTGAAGTAAACTACTCACACTTCATCGGAGAGGCTATGGTGTTGATGTAGAAGCCCTCCGTGGTAGATGCCCTCTCCGGCGGAGCTCCGGAACAGGCCCCAAGATGGGATCTCGTGGATACAGAAAGTTGCAGCGGTGGAATTAGGTTTTTGGCTCCGTATTTGATCTGACGGGGGTACGTAATTATATATAGGAGGAAGGAGTACGTCGGTGGAGCAACAGGGGGCCCACGAGGCAGGGGGTGCCCCCCACCCTCGTGACCTCCACGGCTGTTCCTTGGAGCAGGGTCCAAGTCTTCTGGATCACGTTCGGTGAGAAAATCACGTTCCCGAAGGTTTTATTCCGTTTGGACGCTGTTTGATATTCTGTTTCTTCGAAATACTGAAATAGGCAAAAAACAACGATTCTGGGCTGGGCCTCCGGTTAATAGGTTAGTCCCAAAAATAATATAAAAGTGGAAAATAAAGGCCAATATAGTCCAAAACAGTAGATAAAGTAGAATGGAGCAATCAAAAATTATAGATACGTTGGAGACGTATCAGTGGAGAGCTAGATGCAAAGGGTTGTTTGATCTGACTATTGTGATACGCTATTTTCTTATTTTGAGAATGTATGTTACACAATATAAGATGAGTTGAATTGTTATCATCATATTCTTGGAAGGTTGAGCATTTGCATATGATATGGTACCTTACTTCATAGATTTTACATGAAACAAGTTCTCTAGATACTATATTTGTTTTTCTTTACTTTATGTTGGTCAAAATCATTGTTTTAATGCAACATTAAATTAACACTCTCTATTAAACTATACGACGACCATACAATGAGATCAAAAAGAATATTATGATTTGATAAAGAAATATAATCTATAGAAGTACAAATTTTGTAGAAGATGGATTAGACTTTAGACATGACAACAAGACTGAAAGTGAAGGAGGGGGAGGGGTGGCTTGAAATATATTTGCTCTGTCTTCTTTCAAGGAGAGGGTGGTGCCAAAAATGAAATGAGTGGGAGAGAGAATCAATTTGTGCAAAAGGAATGAAAACATTAACTCATATCCACTTTGGAATAATTATATTGATCACCGTGATTTTTCATTGTTCTGTGGCGACACACGGACATTTCGCTAGTTCCTACCTCTGTCCTGGTTTACTGGTCCCCTTTGTATTTTTCGCCAAATTTTGACCATAGATTTAACTAACAAAATGTTAATGCATGTTACCAAAAATTACATTGTTGGATTCGTATTTGAACATAGTTTCCGATGATATTATTTATGTTGTGTATAACCTATATTTTATTAGTTAAAATCATAATCAAAATATGACACTAAATACGAGGGGGGCTAATAAACCAGGATGGAGGTAGTACTATAGGGTGTTTGTGTGGCTTCTTGTGTAGGTGCAGCGCATCACAGGTAGATAGAAAAATAGTGAAATTCCGTTTTGAAAAATAAAAGAAAAAGAAATTGCAACAATCATATCCTATTTTTTTAACACAACCAATGAACAAACATCACTGAAAAGTCTGACATAAATCCAGGAAATGCAAACGTCAGTGCCATGCCTAGAACTTGAACTCTAATGGGTTGGTTCCACCACAACGGACCCAATCATCTGAGATACGCTTAGTTCACACACTTGTTCAGGCCAAGTCTACGCTTAGTCTTTAAGTCTTGAAGGCATGCAAAACCAAAATCATCTTTGTTCAATAAAATATTTTCTTAGACCAAGGAGCCCCTCACTCTGGATTTTCATTTCAGAAAACCCATAACACAAAATCTGCTGACGAGGTTCAGGATCATACCAAAATAAACAAGAAAAAAAAATCAGTTCAGGAACACAAAATAAATGCAAAAAAATCCAAGAGATGCCAAACTTTGGCAATGTGCATTGCCCTCGGGTTTCATACAGAAAAAAAACAGTCACAAACAAGTTTGGGTGGACCATAAGTGAAACTCCTAAGATCCACGACAAAGGGTTCTGTCAGGGATATACCCCGCCGTATGACTCGGCCGGAAGTATGACCCGGCCGGACTTGCCGCTTCACCGATGACCCGCCGGAGGACTGGTGACTCACGGGTCTGGCGGCTCACTGGTCAGACGACTCACGAGCCTGACGACTCACGGATGACCCCAACGACGGGTCAGGCAGAAGACTAGGTCGAAGGCCTAGAAGGCCGGCTCATGTTATGGAGGGCCGACTTAAGAGGAAAGCGTAAGTAATATTTACCTTACAAGGAGTTAAGACCCGGACTTGTATCCGGTTTGTATTTAGAAGATAGATTAGTCCTAATCCAAATAGGACTCCACATGTAACCCGCCCCTCTAACTTATATAAGGAGGGGCAGGGCTCCCCAAAGAGGGACAAGAAAGAAGAAACAATCTCTAGGGCTAAACACAAAGAGCCGGCTTACCGGCGACTCCCTCATGATCATAATGAGACCTAGCCACAAACAACATGTAGGGTTATTACCGGATGATGTTTCCCGGGGCCCGAAGCTGTCTAAATCCTTGTCTTGTGTTGCGTCTCTCGATTCCGCCCAACCCCTCTCAAGCTACCGCATCGATGCGTTGGCCTCACAACTAAGTCCTCACACTAGGACATCTGCCATGACAATTCCACGACAGTTGGCGCCCACCGTGGGGCTTGCGCACGGCGGTGTTGAGTTCTTGGAGGGATTTTTTCTGGGGTTCGAAAGGGTCGTGATCATCCGGATGATGAAGAGCCGGCGTTGTTTGCTGTGAAGTTTTCTGCCGTTGGCATGGAAGGATCTGCGTTGTTGACCAACTGTTGGAACGACATATACAGGATTAATGTGGAAGGAGAGTTAGGGTTGTGGTCCGCTCCGTCGTTGCCATCTGGAAAAACCACCAAGACCAAGATCAAGCTTTCTGCTGCAAGTTTTCTTGTGTGTTGCGGTCAAGTCACCGAGTCCTCGGGCGAAGATTTGCCGCTCCTGGCCCCCGTGTCGTCCTCCCCAGGGCGACTCGGGCGGCGGCGCATCTCGCCACCACAGCGGCCGCCCCCCTGCTTCCCCCCCTCCTCGCCGCCGCCCGTTAGCCTCCGCCGGGCAAAGCCCCGCGCGGATCCGGCGGCGGCGGGGCTATGGCGCGCCGGAGCGGCCCGGCTGCGAGCGGGGACTTGTGCGGCAGCAGCGGCGTGCCGCTCCTCCGCGCGCGCCGTTCGTGCTCCGTTGCGGTGGGAGGGCGGTGGTGCTTGCGGCGGGGGGTGGGCGTCCCATGCTCCGGCCATCTTTGGCCCGCGCGATGCGCTTCGCCTCCCAATCTGGCGGCTTGGGCCGCTGCCTGCGGTGCCTCACGGCGTTCGTGGCGGCTGGTCGTTCCCCCGGCCGTGAGGGCGGCGTGAGGCTGCGGCGGAGCCATCTGCCTCGGCTTGGACGGCCTGGGCGGGCCTGGGCGTCTGCTGTCTTCTGCGACGGATCTGCCGATTCCTGCTCTCTCCGGTGAGCTAGACCCCGGGATGGGTGGGGTGAGTGCGCTGGGCTTCTATGCATGAGGTGTGCGGCGGACTCGGCGTGATGCAGGTGTAAGCTCTCGCTGCCTCTTAGATCGAGCTCTGCTCGCTCTCCCGATCTGTAGGCTTCGCATGGTGCGGCGGCCTCTGTTCCGTGGTCAGGCTGCGAGTGCTCTTGCTGGTGTGTTGGTTTGGCTAGCAGGCTGCAGGTTGGGGGTCATGACACTGCCGGCGTAAAGCCGGGCTCCGGTTTCGGTTGGAGCCAACGACAGCGGTGCCTGTGGGCGCCGTATCCTTGCTGAAGGCGTCGTGCTGCTGGTGTTCGTCTTCCCTCCTAAATTGCTTCGGAGGAAACTTTGGATCTTGGGTCTCCCGGATCGGGCGATGGTGGCGCTCAACGTCACACTCCCACTTGGGGCTTCGTCTTTGAGCTTGCCTTGGCTAGGGTGACCAGTGGCTTGAGGTGGTCCCGTTGGCGGTCCGTGTGGACGTTAGCAGTGGAGAGGTGGTGCTTTGTCTTCGTGATCTTGGCTCGGCCATGCCTTTGGCCGCGTTGAGGTGTTTGTGTTGGCGGTTGGATGGTGGTGGTGCGGCCGGGTTGGGGTCGACGGTGGTTTGAGCTCTTCTTTGGGGGTGTTCTTCTCGTGTTCTTGCTCCTGCACTCCTGAGTGTGTTCTCTGCTAGGTGATGCCAAGTGACAGCGGCGGTGGCGCACAGGTGCCGTGGCGCTGTCTCGGCCTCGCGTGACCTTTCGAATGTGCCCACGGCACAGGTGGTGTCGCGGCGTTGTGCAATCTCGGATGCGCGGAGCCTTTCGATTGCGTCGACGGTGCAGTGTCATGGTCTTGTTTGCTTGGCGATGCTGACTTCGCCTATGGCACATAGGCGCTGTGGCGTCGTCTCGGCCTCGCGTGACCTTTCGAATGCACCCCCGGCACAGGTGGTGTTGTGGCGTTGTGCACTCTCGGATGCGTGAAGCCTTTCGATTGCGTCGATGGTGCAGTGTCTTGGCTTGGTCGGCTGGCCAATGCCGTTCGATCACATTGGTGGTGCTTTGTGTTGTGCTGGGATGTGTCTTCCCTCTTTGTTCTCCCCTGTTGGTATGTTTGGAGTATTCTGTTTTTGCTTTAGCTCTTCTTCCGTGTCCCCCTGTAATTCTGGTTCATTTGAACCCATCTTGCAAAAGGCTGCAAAGCCTTATAGGCAAATGAATATAATTCAGGTGGTGGAGGGGCTCCCCCTCCTCCCCCGGTGAAAATTCAAAAAAAAAGTCACCGAGTCCTCGTTTTTTCCTCTAATCAGTCAACCAAGACACACACACATGAAGGGATCAAATCTATTGCCGTATACTCATATGACATCTTTGTTTGCACAAGCGGACAATAGCAATCGAAACTGCTGCCTAAGGAAACTACCCGATCGGGTCTACCTGAGAAGATTACGCGAAAACGGAGCGGGCCATGACTCGGGCTCCTTCACCATCAGCGCTTCCGACCTCACCTCGAGGCTCCTCGTCCTCCAACGCCCGCAATTCTGTTGCTACGACCTCGCCTTTACCCAGTCTCACTTCGGCTGACCCGCCGCTGCTTGGAGTCGCTGCGCCTCCGCGAACCACATTGTCGGCGTCTCCATGAGCCGGCCCTGGCTGCCTTGAGTCACCGGCTGCTGTCGTGACCTGGCTGAGCTTCCCTCGAAACGGATTAACTTTTGCTGCAAAGGCCATGAGATCTCACAATCGCCAAAACGGTTTCCACCGTAAATCTCTCTTGCTGATTGGACATGCTACAAATCCCAAGGAATCAATTTGTGGTGCTTGTGTGATTCCCTTCGCATGAAAGCCAAGGAAAGAGTTCATCTAAGTACTGCTACATACTCCAACTAGTGCTCCCATGCTTACGTGGAGGCAGTACTACTAGAGTATTATAGTTTATAAATCCTTCAATGATTGGCGAGTACTGCATCCGCTGATCCATCAAGCTATCACATCAAGTCAACATGGTGCTAGATGTTGAACCATTGCCAAAATTGCTGGCGCCGTGAGCCACCGTTGCCGCAACACGTTCCGGCTGTCCATATCCACTGCTGAGCTGCTGTAGCCGCAGTGCGCTTCCGGCCTTGAGCCGCTCGTGATCACTACTGAGCCGCGCCTCGAGTTGTCCTGCTGCTACTCCACGAAACACTTGACCTATGCTGCGAGCCGCCATCGCCGGCCGCGCCGCAAGTCGCCGCGATCTTGAGTATGTCTTAGATCGCCACTGTTGCTGCTTGAGTCGGCAACGCCCAGCAGCCGCTGCCACGAATACCTCATTGCAATAAAAAGAGAGCGCAGATGAATCACTGTTGAAATTATTGGAGATGATCTACGGACGGAATGTATGACTCCGTCTATCATCCAGACAAATCAGGTGATATCCATCTAAGTTTATTTTATTAAACATATTGTTTTCATCAAAAAACAATTACTTTGGTCTGTATACTTTTATGTGCAACAATGGTGGTGTCATGTTGTGTCTATGAAGTGTGCGTCAGCACCATCACGCACCGGTGTCTGCGCCCGCCCGTGTAGCTTAATCTACATAAACCTGCCGGAGCCGCGTTGAGCTGCCCTTGCCGCTTTGAGCCACCGTGGTTATATTAAGTCGCCGGTCTGCCTAAGCCGCCGGAACTATATTGAGTCACTAGTCTGCCTGAGCCACCTCTGTCGCGATAAACGGATCATCTATCGTCCTAACAAATCAGGTGATATCCATCTAACTTTATTTTATTAGCACATATTGTTTTTGTCAAAGAACAAGTTTATCTTTGCCTTGGTCTGCAATATTGTTTATGCAGGGCAATTATTTATGACAAAAAGTGATATTATACCATGGTGATGGAGGCACGCCAACATTTTTTGGCACAGATGGTCGTCGTTACTCAACGGACTCCCACACCGGCCTACAACACCGTGGCCGTCTCTCGTGACCACGCCAGCTTACAACAAGGAGGAAAACTTGCCAGTCCGCACTGGCTTACAATGCCACGGCCGGTTCATCTGTCTATGCCGCCTCTGATGTTATGGTCGTCTTTACCGTCCGTCTCTCGCGGCCTGGTCTACATCGACACACAGGGCCGCACTTGTCTGGATGAGCTATTTATTGAGTATGAGCAAGTCACTACTTGGGAAGCCCGATTTTCTTTCAACAAATTAGAGGCAAATTATCATATATTATCAGCCACCGTCTGCACAGGATGGTTCAATGGGCAGGTGCACAAGTCGACGCCACTACAGTTTGGTTAACTTCAAACAGCCAGTTGCAAGGAACCATTGGCCGAGTTGCTGACACGGCTCATACGGGATCATTTATAACCCGCCGCAGTCAACTCAACCTTCTGTGGATTCACATCGTGCTATCAACGCCAATGATGCATACCTTCTGCTATGGTCAAATATGGGGAATCTCAAGCCAACTCCTTGAGTCGTCTTGAGACTCGGGGGCTACAATGGTATGACTCGGCAAAATTAACCAGTTTCAATGAATTCAAGAACTCCGGGTCCTTAAAGGGAAAAATAACCCGGGCCCCAGAGATTACTTCTAGATCGATGAAAATTGAAAAGCCGTCAGAAGATTTCCGGCTCAAAATAAGGACTCTGGTTTAAAATTCGGTTCAAGAGACATCTTTCTCCCACAAAGCACTGAAGCTCTCAAATCCGGTTCAAAAGCCGACCCAGGGTAAATTTGTCCCTCACAAAATTTTGAAGCTCTCAAATCCGGTTCAAAATCCGTCTCAAGGTAAATTTGTCCCTCACAAATTCTTGAAGCTTTCAAATCCGGTTTAAAGTTTTGGTTCAGAAAGAATTAATCTATGGCAAGTTCGAGTTCTAAGAAAAAAATTAAAGGTTGCCAAAAAGAACTTGCTGCCATGATGCGCGGTTCAAATATAGGTATCCTGCCTTACGGCTTATCTTATTATGGTCACTTGGGGGCTTCCTGCTCATCGAGCATAGCTGTTGGTACCCTCTTGATCGATGCAATGCTAATTTATGGTCACTTGGGGGCTTCCTGTTCAAACATAGGTCGTATTCGAACCAAAGAGAACATAGCTATCGAAACCCTTTTGATCGGCACACTGCCAAACTCACTAGGGGCTTCTTGATCGTATCTGAATCATAGCTTAACCTCTTTTGGGTCCGACGTGGATCGTATTCGAATCAGCGTCGTTAAACAACTCTCAAGGTCATTTTGGGGCTTCCTGTTCAAACATAGGTCATATTCGAACCAAAGAGAACATAGCTGTTGGTACCCTCTTGATCGGCAACACCAAAGCCACTGGGTGCTATATGATCGTATTCGAATCTTAGCTCAACCCGTTTGGAACGGTTTTCTGATCGTATACGAATCAGAAGCCTTAAATTTTTTAAGTCTTTTTTGTGAACAATTTTGGCTTTGACTTGAGACCTTTTTTGGATTATATCTCAAATGTATATAAGTGTTTTATGCTTAACCCGGCTTGACTTTCGACTATAAGTCGCCAGCTTATGACAATCATCATCTATGTGGAAGCATTGGCTTCTAAGGATTGGGTTATCACCCTTACTGCACAGGTCATGTAAACCTGCAGTACAAATTCAATATCAGAGTGGTTATATGTGAGGTATTATGACCCGCCCTGCGGCAAACTGCCAAGGGTTCTTGTGATCTACTTGTGTGCAGGGTAAGACTACATTTGGGTGGTTACCCGCCCTAGCTCTTGACGTTAAGTCGCCAGGGCATATGTTGTTTAAACTCTGTGCAGGATTTGCAGAACTATGACTTATATAAATGCTTCAGTCCAAGCTCATCACTGAAATTGGTGTCTCAAAAGGGTTATCAATTATTGATTTTCTCAAGGGCTATAGGCCACCGGGTTACAAAAATTCTGGCTTACAATGAATGTTCATTAAGTCGTCATCGACCAAGAGCCGCCATGTATTTAAACTCAAGATTTACTTGTCAATCGATGAGGTATTCAAATCTTTAATAGCCAAAACTGGCTGGATTTTCATGATGATATTGAATGATTGAGGTTTTCATACCGGATTATATTATTCAAATCTTGAATAGCCAACATGGCTGGATTTCTGTTGTGATTATCAATAACCAGTGTTATGATTGAGGTTTTCAAAGTCGCTTTAGCACAACGGCTATTATTTTTATCAATGGGCATGATTTATTTTACAATGAAGGAAATAGTCCCGAGTCGCTGCAGGCTTACGACCCGGCACTTGGGGGCTACATTGTTCAAATCGAGATTACATCAAATATACAAGTCCCATGTCACTACCAGCATGCACCATGGCACTTGGGGGCTAATGCAAAGTCATTTTTTGCTCAACTTATTGAAGAACCGACTCATCACATTTTAAATGAGCCGGCCCTTGGGGGCTACCAATTGCTCCTGTCGGAAATTCAAGGTACACAAGCCTTAATCCATTATATTGAAAGATCCATTATTCAGTTGGTAGAGTACAAAGCTCTTAACCTTGTGGACGTGGGTTCAAGCCCCATGGTGGAGATTACATCCTTTGATGGTATTATCAATGAATCATATACAAAGTCCCAGCTCAGTAATATCTTATTGAGCCGGCCCTTGGGGGCTACACGTTGTTGCTCAAGTTTACATGATCATACTTACAAAGTCCCTGCTCATTATTGCATAATGACCCGGCCCTTGGGGACTACACTGGTTGAAATCTTTATGAGCATAAGGAAATTACAAGTCCCAGGTTGCTGCAAGCATGACAATCCGACACTTGGGGGCTACAGGTGATATGCATATAAGGGAGGAATAACTTCAAATTATCAGTTTTGAGAAAATCAGGTATTATATTATTATCAGAGAAATCTGCAAAGTTTATGACCCGACATCATCATAAGATTAACCCGGCATCAGCAACAGTTATGACCCGGTGTTATCAATATTTACAAGCTGGCAATTTTGCTTGCCAGCCTCTACATCTTTAAACCGGTAGATCACCATATGAATCTTGAGTCCAATATGTTTATTAAGCCGGCGCCTTGGAAGCCGACTCAAGTGGATTATTCTTCACAATATTTTTGTGTAGAAACCAACATCAGCAAATTGAGTATGAAGCTAGCTTATTGACCCTGATTTTCTAGATGAAGGAAATGACAATTGGACTTAAGGATAATCAGGTCCCGGCTCAGGAGATTATTTAACCTGGAGCACAAGGAATTAAGGATGATCAGGTGCCGGCTTACAAGAATTTTTAACCCGGAATACAATCTGTCTAATTTGTTCTTGTGTTTGTTTTACAGGATCAGTTTAACATGGATAAATCCAAATTAAACTGGGGGCTAATGTCGGGGATATACCCCGCGGTATGACCCGGCCGGACTTGGCGCTTCATCGATGACCCGCCGGAGGACTGGCGACTCACGGGTCTGGCGGCTCACTGGTCAGACGACTCACGAGCCTAATGACTCATGGATGATCCCGACGGCAGGTCAGACAAAAGACTAGGCCCAAGGCCCAGAAGGCCGGCTCATGTTATGTAGGGCCGGCTTAAGAGGAAAGCGTAAGGAATATTTAACTTACAAGGATTTAAGACCCGGACTTGTATCCGGTTTGTATTTAGAAGGTAGACTAGTCCTAATCCAAATAGGACTCCACATGTAACCCGCCCATCTAACTTATATAAGGAGGGGCAGGGCTCCCCAAAGAGGGACAAGAAAGAAGAAACAATCTCTAGGGCTAAACACAAAGAGCCGGCTTACCGGCGACTCCCTCATGATCATAATGAGATCTAGCCACAAACAACATGTAGGGTTATTACCGGATGATGTTTCTCGGGGCTCGAAACTGTCTAAATTCTTGTCTTGTGTTGCGTCTCTCGATTCCGCCCAACCCCTCTCAAGCTACCGCATAGATGTGTTGGCCTCGCGACTAAGTCCTCACACTAGGACATCTGCCGTGACAATTCCACGACAGGTTCTGTCACGTGATCGTATCGGCGCTCATATCAAGCGGTTGAGGGGGAATAAACTTTAGCTTTTTTCTTGGGAACCACCAATAATGTGTTTAGCATGGAAGATATCGAAAATCTTTGTCGTGATATTGACAGGAAAAGCACACCTCTTAAAATGTATTCATCTATGTTTTAACCTTCGGGCTTGGATACCTCTGCAAACCCCTGCTTCCCTCTGCGAAGGGCCTATCTACTTACTTTCATGTTATTCAATTTTTATTGTTGAGTCATCACCCTCTCATTTAAAGCACCAATCCTGAGAGTTCTATTGTGATTCTTATGCATTGAGTCGAGTCAATGTTGGATGTGACCATGACTGGATCTCTTCTACCCTGAATTATAATGTTTAGTCACAACTTGAACCTCAGAGGTGCTCTGCATTTATGTTTTGCTGTCTCAGAAAGGTCTAATGAGATACGGTGTTGTCATATTATATCATAATTATTTTCTAAAAATGTTGGCATCCGAGATATCTTATTATTGCTCGTTAGTTGGTTATGCTATTGTCATGAGTAAAAATGAGACCTAAGTGTTTTCATTCATGTGGTTAGTTCATAATCTTTGCTGAAAACTTGAACTCTAGTTAAGCATATATACAACAACGAGAACAAAATAGTTTGTAGAAGTTTTTCTTTATCACTTTCGGTTTGTCAACTGAATTTCTTGAGGACAAGCAATGAGATATGCTTGGGGAGTTGATACATCCCAAATGTATCTACTTTTGCAAATACTTTTACTCTTTTTTTGGACTCTAATTTGCATGATTTGAATGAAATTAACCCGGATTGACGCTGTTTTCAGCAGAATTGACATGGTGTTATTTTTGTGCAGAAATAAAAGCTCTTGGATTGGGCTGAATGAAAATATTGGCGAAGAGACCTACTGGAGGGGGCCATCTAGGAACCATGAGCTCAGGGGGCGCGCCCACCCACTACCCCCAGAGTGTGCCCTGTGAGCTCATGGGCCCCACGAGCCTCCGTTTGCCCTAATTCCAACTCCATAAATATCATCTGATGGAGAGAAAAAACAGAGAGAAAGTTTTATCATGTTTTGCGAGACGGATCCGCCGCCACCTCATGTTCTTCATCGGGAGGGCCGATCTGGAGTCCATTCGGGGATACAGAGAGGGGGATTCATCGCCGTCATCATCATCAACAATTCCATGATGCTCACCAATGGGAGTGAGTAATTCCTTTGTAGGCTTGCTGGGACAGTGATGGAGTTGGATGAGATTTGTCATGTAATCGAGTCAATTTGTTAGGGCTTGATCCCTAGTTCCACTATGTTCCGAGATTGATGTTTATATGACTTTGATATGCTTAATGCTTGTCAGTAGGGCCCGAGTGCTATGATTTTAACTTTTAAACCTCTATGTTTTCATGAATATAATTGAGTTCCCGATCCTATATGCTAGTTATATACACTTGTTATTGCTTTGATCCATAGACCCCAAAGTGACAATAATTTTGATACTCTTCGGGAATGACTGAATTCGAGGAATTCGTGTATTCGCCATGTGTTAATGCTTTGTTTCGGTTCTCTATTGCAAGGAGGCCTTAGTATCTCTTAGTTTCCTTAAGGACCTCGCTGCCACGGGAGTGTAGAACAAAAGATGTCATGCAATTTTTTATTATAAGCACGTAGGACTATATACGGAATACATGCCTATATTACATTGATAAATTGGAGCTATTGTGTACCACTCTATGTTGTGACTGTTATATGATGAGTGTCATCCAACACAAATATCCATCGCTGACACAATGCTTATGCTTTTCACATATTGGTCTTTGCTAAGTTACTGTTGCTGTTGTTGCTACAATCATCACAAACTGCTATTGTTACTGTTATTATTACTATTACTACTGTTACCACTACTATCAAAACTATCAAACTACTGTGTTACTAAACACTTCGCTGCAGAAATATAATTTCCCAGGTGTGGTTGAATTGACAACTCAACTCGTAAGGATCATAAATAATCTTTGGCTCCCCTTGTGTCAAATCAATAAATTTGGGTGAAATACTACCTTGAAGACTACCGTGATCCCCTATACTTGCGGGTTATCAGTAGGTCATTCCAGTTTGTGCCGGGATGGTTAGTTGAGGGCTAATTTCGTCGATCAGGAGTAGTTGTGGAGTTTTCATGGGGGGGGCGCCCTTGAGGTCATAATCTCCGTCCCAAGTGGCTACACGTTCTTGTCAAGTCTCACAAATTTTCCTCTCAATTAGATCCTTCCAAATATAATCGGGTTTACTGCTTGTTAACCAATCGGGGTTCTTTTCTTTTACAATTGTTCCATTAACCTAGCCTAAAATTCTTATATGAACATTAAATTTTCCAACTTATGACATTTATTTGAACTCCATTTATTGAAAATATTCTTTCCAATTTCAAGTTATTTGAGACTAAACAATCGCAAATCATGGCCTCCAATCACTTTAGCAGCTACGGTTGAAAAGTCAAGATTAGGAACTTCTCCTTATAAAAAATAATTTTGTATTTTAAAATTTTCTTAGTACGATTATATCATCTAATACTAGTATAGATAAATATATGATATACAACTAATGCATCCAGGAAAAAGAAATATTTACTAAATCTTGAAAGTAGGAAATAAATGCATCCTCGTTCATTTCCATTAATCCAAATCAGATTGTATAAGTTGGAGGATTTGGTAGCATATACTAAGTAATGTTGGATATCACAATTGTTTATTTGTCTCATTTAAGGCAAGATTCTCATTTTTTTCGTACATTAAAACAATGATTTTAGCTGACTGCCTATATATATCATACGATAAGGAGACTGAACGCAAGCCATCACTTGAGGAATCAACCTCTATTTCATTTTTTGTTCTTGTGATCTTCGGTAGCAACAAGAAGTCAAGAGCAACACCATCGATGGCACGGGGAACCATGGTACCCACCCTTTTGGTGCTGCTTCTGGCTGTTTGCTGTGCAACCACTGTTGTCCATGGCAAGGAGTGGACCGTTGGCGACAACAAGGGATGGAGCTTTGGCGTCTCCGGATGGGAGAGTGGCAAGCACATCCAGTCCGGCGACGTGCTTGGTGAGAACTCTAAAGATCAAGTGATTCGTTGTTCTTGATGTATATACTGTGTTCTGATCCGTATTCTTGTGTTAACTAATGCACGTAGTGTTCAAGTACAACCTGAGTATGCACAACATGGTGCAGGTGGGAGAAGAAGACTACAACTCGTGCA
Organism: Triticum aestivum; assembly: GCF_018294505.1. Classification (NCBI taxonomy): domain Eukaryota; kingdom Viridiplantae; phylum Streptophyta; class Magnoliopsida; order Poales; family Poaceae; genus Triticum; species Triticum aestivum. The sequence goes on along the minus strand of NC_057807.1, from coordinate 647,990,863 downwards.
TTGTCTCGAGCCCGTCAAGGACCTACACCTCCGGCAATGACCACATCCAGCTCGCCCGCGGAGGCAAAGTGTTCTTCATCTGCAACCTTCCGGGTCACTGCCAGCAAGGCATGAAGATCGCCATCACTGCTTAATAGATCTCGCGCATATGTGTGTCTTTGTGTTTGTATTTTTTACCAAGTCTTTAAGGTGTGCTAGCTCATGATGATTTGGTGATAGATAGAAGAAATAAAATGATCCTAGTGTATTGTCTGCATCATGTTTTCATGGAACCTTGATAAACCAACATCTATTTGGACTAGCTACTGCAAATATACGAGTAGACATAAGTTTCTACCATTCAACCAACCATACTTTGAACATTAAGGGAAAACGGTGATGAACGTCTATCATAGTCAATTGAATTCGAAGTCTTTTTTAAAAATAATTCACCAAAAGTACAAAGCATCCTAAATATAATAAAAATTACCTAGACGTTCTTGGACCATCAAACGGCCACTACCGCCAGAATGATTCGCTCACGCGCTGCTTGTCGGAGCCTGCCTGACCTTGTCGATTACAGCCGACAAGACTTCATACAGGCCCCTTATGGACTAGTTCCCTGGAGCCCTAGTCATCGAGTCAATTTAACAAACTAGATCCACCAATCTAGTAACACGGTCGACCTTCACATATAGGATATGCTCCTGGCTGGTTCTTGTCGGATTGAGGGTAGGCTTTAGACTACTCCAGATTTCAGTAGAGTTGTTTCAAACACCTCAACTTCAATTTCTTTGTGGATTGGAGCTGGAGTACCATCTAGTTCATTTTACTAGAGCAAAGACATGGTTGCTTCACCTGCTCCACTTCATCCACCATACCCATCTGCCCTTAGAGTTCCTTTGAAACTACCCAATATACCATCTTATTAACAAACACTATGAGCATTTCTAGTCAACCTCTTATAATTTAGTCCCTCCATTCCTTTATGTAAGGTGTATTTTTTTGTCATGGTGACCAAGGCACATATATAATTATGGACAAGTTAGAAAAAATATTAACCTTGGGTAAATCATTGATTAGTGGTAAGTGAATCATTTAGGCTAGAAAAATAAGAGAAACGCACAATCCGGAGAGATACTTTCCATTTATTACAAGGAGAGATACATTCCTTTTTCTATAGGGCTAAAAATGACTTTTTTGTTGAATTAGAAGAAATGCACCTTACATTGTGGAATTTTATCAAAAAAATACACCTTATGTAAAGTAACGAAGGGAGTATCTGCTTATATGCCTTTCTAAACTTAACTCTTTCAGATTTAAGGAGTTAAATTGTGGGCAAACCTAACCAAACCCTATATTTAACTCCCTAAAATATTTTTGACTAATTCTCCTATCCTTTTTAACATACATTTCAAACAATTGCATGGTATTTCATCAATCATTTGCATGATTTAAATTCAACGTACACAACAAATCAACCATAAACATACATATAGTTCATCCAATCAAATAATTCAAATTAAAACATGCATATGGCTCATCCAAAAACCACCATCGATTAAGTTTGATCCAAAAAATCACAACATAACATGTGTTATGTCGTGGACCAAGCCCTATCCAGAAAAACACGAACTCAAGCACTTTCGTGCTCATCACTACCAAAGAAATCATTTTCGGGTGCTATGCAGTTTTACCATTTTCGGGTGGAACTTGCAGGTGCGCTACAACTCTGAATGAATCATGCATGTATTTTGTATCGCCTGGAACGACGGCAGGATAAATAATACATGATGTGATAGCATAGGATACCACTTCAACAGAGTACTATAGTGTCATTTGTTTTTATTTGGAAACGCAAAACTCTGTATAAAATGGAATAGTTTTTTAGACATAGAAAATGGAATGGTTTGTACCTTTAGCAGAGTACTAGCAGGATGAGCCTGGGCCAGGTAATGATTTGTTACGCTAACTGAAATGCATTAGGTCCATTTCTAACCCTCTTGCTGTCTCCCCCAACACAGCCGACCTCTGGATTTCTTTTCGTCTAAGTCTTGCATCGAAGTTTTCTTGGTTGTGGCATTTCCGTGCAGAATCCAAAGAAAAGTAGAAGAGAAAAGGGGAGCACCAGGGATCGATCCCTGGTCGCCGCGAACATAGGAAGCGGTATAGTTATTGTATAATCCACATGTACATACATAAAGAATGTAAGCACATAAAGGTGCTCTTTGTGCATGTGTAGGATCAATTTGGGAATTCTTAGATCATATGTTGAATTAATGGAGCTTCTTACATGAAAATTATATTTGATTTAAAATTTCTGTATAACTAAATATTTTTTTGGCCCACCTTGCAATTGAATTCCTCATACGCAATTAAGTTACAATAATGTAAGTTTTCAAAACATAAATATTTATTTAAAATAACATATATAATCCAAGTCAAGCCGCGTAAATGCGTAGGTAACACCGCTAGTCACTATATATCCCAACATGGAAGCAATGTATGACGTTGAAAGAAAGGACTTGGTACTAATTACTGGACTGAACTTCAGGACTTATTGAACCTGCTTTTGCTTTTGGGTGTATGACAAGTGGACATGTTGGGTCCACATGTCATACACCAAAAGGTAGGTGCAATTAAGTCACTCAAGCTTCCTCTCGGATCTCTACTCCTTAAGAGGTGGAGTCCGTAGGTCGTTTCGTTGGTTCGCTATTTGTCCCTTCATCGAAACACCTCGCCAGCCCCCATCTTTCTAGCACTAAATACCACCTCTTTTGTTTCCTAACTTTGCGTTCCCTACCAACTATGTTTTGGTTAAAAAAATTAGCACACAATCTTACCCATTAACTCTCTTCTAGAAAAAATCAGGACACAATCGCCTCCTTCCGATTAACTCTCTTCGTATGCAGATGGCCTTCCTTGTTTGACTAACGCTTGTCTGCCTCCCTTGGATTTAATGCCATCAACACAACTAGGAACAAGATCCTAAGGTCCTTTTGGTGATCCCTCTTCCACCCTCCACACTCTTTTTCTCTGTTCACGGCATTCTAGGATCATCCTTCTCATTCCCTTTATCTTGTTCTCCACAACCATGGTATAAAATGTTTCTGGTTGAGATGCCAACCACTATTGGTGGCGGCACAACGATTTGGTGTTGAGTTTCCGCCATCGTCACCACCGTGACATCGATCCTATGGAAGAATCAACGCGGCATCCTCCTCCAGCCTCTCCACCAAGGGCGCCACTATCTCTCACGCCTCACGCCTCGACAATCAGGTTGGTTCCTCTGTTCCTCAGTACAATGACACCCACCATCACAAAATCATAGCTTTGCATTAATCCTCCATCCAAGGAACAATGCCCTGTGAAGCGATGGCGCCAACACCACGTTTGGCAATCCATCTGGTCACTTTGGTGAGGTTTCCATCTAAAGATTATGTTTTGTTGTTTTAATCTAACAATTACATTAAAACCAGAGCGTACTATGGTCTATTAATTTCTAAATAATCATAATTTTGTTTTTTGTGGATATGTTTTAGCAAAGGATTAGCAAGGATATTGTATGCTTGTCAATATTTGGGTGAGGAGATAATTCTCTTCAGTAAATCTGAAGAGAATTCACGTAGAAGGACAAGCATAGTTCTTAATTTTCCTGAAGGTGTGCTAATGATTTTATTTTAAGCTCGTACTTTAGACATGGTTGTATGGTTCTTTACATGCTAATTTTACTCTCTCACTGTTATACAATTTGTGTGTGCATATTAGTGACAATATGCACAGAAATTCATCAACAACGGGCTATTGTAGTAGCCAACCAAAATCTTCTCAAAGGAAGTGAGAAAATACAATTTTTTGCTAAGATTTCTTATTCAAAGTCATGCTAAATGATCTATAAAATAGAGCTACCTACCATCATTACTTTTAGGTGGATGAATGTAGTGTCAAACCTGGGAGAGAGAAAAAATTAATCTAGCCTAGTAACAATAGCTTATTTAGACTAGAATTTGCAATTTGTAGTTGAGGCAATTCCCCATATTTAAATGCTATTGAAATATAAATTGAAAGCTTAACATAGTCCAAATATTTATGCATTGCAGTACTAGAAGAGAACAAGTGCCTAGATTAAATTTGTGTCACCGCTTGTGGTAGGACACAATGTTCCTTGTCCTCTGGCTGTTAGTTGGTTATTTTTCTTCAAGGTCACAATGAGTAGGTTACTCTTCTTTCTTCTTCCCTCAATATTGTTGGGGAATGCGGTAATTTCAAAAAAAAAATCCTACGATCACGCAAGATCTATCTATGTGATGCATAGCAACGAGAGAGGAGAGTGTGTCCACGTACCCTCGTAGACCGAAAGCGAAAGCGTTATTTAACGCGGTTGATGTAGTCGAACGTCTTCGCGATCCAACCGATCCAAGTACCAAACGTACGGCACCTCCGCGTTCAGCACACGTTCAACACGATGACGTCGCTCGTACTCTTGATCCAGTTGAGGCCGAGGGAGAGTTTCATTAGCACAACGGCGTGGCGAGTGTGATGATGAAGTTACCCGCGTAGGGCTTGACCTAAGCACTACGACGATATGACCGAGGTGTGTAACTGTGGAGGGGGGCACCGCACACGGCTAAAAGATCAACTTGCGTGTTCTAGGGTGCCCCCTGCCCCTGTATATAAAGGAGGGAGAGGAAGAGGCAGCCGACCCTAGGGGGGCGCGCCAAGGTGTGGAGTCCTACTAGGAAACCCTATTCGTAGTAGGATTCCACCTCCCTTAGGGAGTAGGAAAGGGGGAAGGGAGAAGGAGAAGGAAAGGGGGCCGGCCCCCTTCTCCTAGTCCTAATCGGCCTCCTGCCT